>NC_067404.1:5891052-6191052 GCF_016432865.1 Antechinus flavipes
CAGCAACAAGGCCCCAGAAATAGACAATTTGGGATTATTTTGTGGTGCACAGACTACTGTGGGTAGTTACTGTTTAATATTAATGTCTGGGTACAATGTAACAACATCATATCTTTTATGTAATTTAGAAACACCCGGTGTTACTGCAACACGAGCAGAAAGAGCGTTTACACCCTGGCTCTCAGATCAATAAAGGAACTTGGAAATTCCATAATCAGAGTCCCCCGTGACCGTTCAGGAAGGCCTTCCTCTGACTAACTTAGGGCATTTCTCTCCATTGCTGGGTTATTGACTTAATCATCAGCCAATCAAATTCAGAACGCAAAAGAATATCAGTTACGGTCCCAAGAGATTTTATCTCCAGTAACAAATTCTAATCGCAGTTTAGGGCTAGTTACATTATTTTAAAAAGTTTACCAGACTTATACCGGAGGAGTGTTGGAGTCCAACTCCAGTCAATAACTGAGAGTGTGAATGAATATCCAAGGCCAAGTGGAAGATGTGCTTTGCCATCTCTATTTATTAATCTGAGTGCCAGGGTTATTATGCTTTTAGGCTAGTGTTACGATATTCTAGCTATCTTCAGGTGACATCATCTACCTCCCAGGATTAATGGACAATCCGTCTTCCTGGATTTAAGGTATTTTGTTTGCAGCCCCAGCTTGAGGAGAAATAAGCAAACGTGCCCGTTGTTCGACTGGGGCTAGTCCTGGGAATGGTTTCCTAATAATTTCCTTCCTATCACTCTGAGTGATGTTCAGACTCCCAATGTCTGTCCTTCCTGCTGACTTAAAGTCAGAGGTTTATCTGCTGAACGGTGATGAAGTGCAATCTTTGGAGTCATACAATTTGTTCTCATGGGACCCAATTGTCCATAATTAAAGCATCTACAAGAATTTGAAAAATCTGTAGATAGGGAATTTAGCGCAGCCACTTGAAAGGTAGAAGTGCCAATATTTGGACGCCTTTGAATCATTTCTACTCAGATAACTTCTCTTAGCCTTTTTGGTGCCAGACAGGGATAAAGTTGCTGCTGAAAGCATTATCCTAAGGCTCTTTGAACTCCATGTTAGAGGGGACAAGCTTTTAAGGACACAGACCAGCCTAGGGATCGCACAAATTAAAGTATACCATAATGGGAAGATACTGATTTCTAGAGAAAGAAGCAGAACTCACCAGCATGGAATAATTACACATATATAGGAATACACACACACACACACACACACACACACACAAATTGATTAGGGTTATTGGGAAATTTTACATGAGACCAGATCTGTGGCTGTTAAAGGACCGAGTGATTGATCCTTACAAATGCTTACACATACAAAGATAGACAAGCAGATGCCAGACCTGAAGATAAGTGGGCAGAGCCATCAAAAGGTTCCTCTCTCAGTTCAGGAGATCTCAAGCCAAGTCTGGATGCTGAAGCTTCAGAGATGGAAGGAATCACTCTGAACAACAAAATCTTTTTTGTTTTCTTTTCCTTTCCACTTTTTTTATTATTGCCCTTTAAATTCTTGCCCTCATTTAAAAATGTTCAGTGTTGTTTTCTGTTTCTTACATCACAGTATCCCATGTATCCCTCCCTTTCCCTCTGCTTCCTGAGAGTCATGCCATGTGACAAATGGTATTTCATGTTTTAGGAACGAAAAAATCAATGCAACTATATGGTCCAGAGAGAAAAGATATTTGTGATGGGAGACAATCTTTCTGGAAACACTCCAGTTACTGCAGCCTTGCTCTCTCTTGAAGCACATTGAATCTCTGAACACTCAGAAGAAAAGACACTTGTGGATGGAGACAGTCTTTCTGGGAACACTCTAGTTATTGAAGGCTTGCTCTCTGTTGAAGCACATCTAATCTCTGAACATTCAGAGGACAAGACACTTGTGGATGAAGGAGATTATCTTTCTGAGAACCTTTCACTTACTACAGGCTTACTCTCTGGGGGAGCACATCTAACGTCCAAATACTCTGTGGATGAGATATTCATGGGGGGAGACACACTCTCTGACAACCTTCCAGTTGTCCAGACAAGCTCACTCTCTGGGGAAACACATCTACTCTCAGAACATCCAGAGGAAAATGGCAGGAGAAACTCTCTGGGAACATTTTGGTGTAAGAAAGAGACTGGGAAGGCTTTCTGGGCAAAGAAACCAACTTCTGAGATAAACAAGGATGGTCTCTGTGGTCCGTCCAATACAGTCTGAGACCTCACCTTGTTTCTCTTAATAAAGGTTGGTTCCTTTGCCCAAAAGACCTTCGTAGTCTCTTTCTTACACCAGTTGCTTCAGGATTGCTCTCTATGGGATGAAATAGAGGCCACTGAAGCATTCCTGAACAAAAGACAAGGTGACTTTCAAATAAGAGTCAAGAGAAGCATTGAAAGGTAAATATGATAGAGACATCATAAGTAATTCAATGAGGGTAAACTGAGTACTCTTTTAAAAGGGAAAATGATAAACATATCTCCTATGAATTTTATCAATACTCGAGCAGTTAGAAGGATTGTACTAGAGAGTGGGGTTGGGAGTGAGACATTTAGGTGTGGATGATGTAAAATATATGGACAGGTGAGAAATATGGATGACCTGGGAGATGGTAGAATGGAAAGAAAGAATGGGTGAGAAGATCTCATAAAAACAGGCAAACAAGGAAGAAGTTTTATCTTGGAGTGTAAAGCGATGGTGGTGAGTGAGGGAAGACACCATTGCTTGAACTTCCCTCCCAAATAATTTGTTCAAAGAGGGCAAATATCTACATCTGTATGTATCCCTACTTATTCATTTTGTGATAAAAATGTATTTTGCCCTACAGGATAGTAGGAAAATTGGAAAAGGGAAAGAAAAGGTATTGATAAATTTTGGACAGGAAAAAACTCAATGGTGATCCAAAACAGAAATTAGAGAGAGGACAAGATAAAAAGAGAGAGAGAAGAAGAAATGGAAGAAAATGGCATGGAGGGAAATGCGTGATCATGACTGAATGAGTGGGGTGAACTCATTCATAAAATGAAAGTGGGTACCAAAATGAATTAGAAGCAGGAATTTAACAATGTGTGTTTATTCATTTGATTTGACAAAAAACACACTCGAAATAGGGAACCGGAATTAAAATGTAGGGGACTGGACCAGAAAGTACTATGCCTCATATGAAAAAAATCAAACAATAGCACACATGATGTCAAAAAAAAAAAAAAAAAGCAAAAGCAAAAATAGCCATGATTAAAAGGGGTTAGCCTAGAATCTAAATCTTGACCAAAGGGGCTCCAGAGAATGGAGTAACATTTGTGGTAAAGAGATATATGCACCATATATATTGTATCTAGGATATACTATAACATATTTAACACGTATAGGACTGCTTGCCATCTGGGGGAGGGGGTGCAGGGAGGGAGGGAAAAGTTGGAACAGAAGTGAGTATAAGGGATAATGTTGTAAAAAATTATCCAGGCATGGATTCTGTTAATAAAAAGTTATAATTATTTAAAAATAAAATGAAATATCCACAACAAAAAGTGATATATACACAAAGGCATAGGATTCAAATTCTTCAATGAAAAATTAAATGAATTGCAAGAAGAAGCAGACAATAAAAGGATAGTAGTGGAAGATGTCATCCTTTCTCTCTGAGAGCTAGATACATCCAAGGACAAAATAAACTAGAAAGAAATCAAGAAGAGTAATATAATTTTTTTTCTTGTGCCAATTGCAGTTAAGCAACTTGCCCAGAGTGACACAGCTAGGAAGTGTTAAGGCCAGATTTGAACTCAGGGTCTCCTGACTTCAGGGCTGGTGCTCTACTTACTGCACCATCTAGCTGCCCCATGAGTAATAGAATCTTAAAAAAAAACTTACATATGAAAAACCTCTGGTAAAAATTCAATGGGAACAGAAAGGAGTACAGATACACGTTGTTTTATGTCAGTTCACATTATGTGAATTTGAATGTATGTAAGGAATTCTCCAAGAAATCTGCTTTGCCAACAACACCTCTGTCGACTGTGCCACAGAGTACGGGGATCTCTTTCTGCTCCTGCCCCTCAGATTGCCACTCTGTGCTCTCTTCTCACGAATCCCCCCCAAACCATCAAAAACTTTCTCCAGCAGAAAGCAGAATAACAGATCTGCTGAGAGACAGCCAGTACCACTGATGGATCCAGGCTTGCCTGAAGAACTCCAGTGCTGATGCAGGAGAACTTGCTTTCAGTGCGCCCACCCACCTGAGACTTTGGTCCCAGCATTTGGGTGTTTTGTCCATCCTCATTGGAGCACCATGTCCATTCCATCCCACAGGTTCCCATGCCCGTGCCTCCTGCCATGATCTTTCTTTCAGCTCTAGTCTGGCTCTCCTGTAACTGGTCCCTGCACAGATGTGCTCCTCCTGCTCTTGATTCCTTGTATTGTATTGTATAGGTCCCCATCCTTGACCCATGTGCCATCTCTGCCTTCATGGCTGCAAGTCTCCTTTCTGCTTCCCTGCTGCCCTTTTACACATCCAGAGGTAAATTTACATTATGTAAAGCATCTGCAGCATGATTCACTTAAAAACATATTAACTATTTTGCTTCTCCCCGCCAAACTTTCCACTTGCCTTCCAGTTTTAGCTGCATTGATTTTGGTTGGAGAAAA
The DNA here is from genome assembly GCF_016432865.1 of Antechinus flavipes. Classification (NCBI taxonomy): domain Eukaryota; kingdom Metazoa; phylum Chordata; class Mammalia; order Dasyuromorphia; family Dasyuridae; genus Antechinus; species Antechinus flavipes. The sequence continues at coordinate 5,895,690 of NC_067404.1, forward strand.
ATTTTTTAATTTTATGTAATCAAAATTGTCCATTTTTTCTGCATTGACACGGTCTTTTGCTTTTTCGTGACTTCTTTTCCAATTTACACAATGAGTAGTTAATTTCTTCCATGAGCCTCTCTTTATGAAGTTAGCCTTTAAGTTCATGGAATGTGCCCATTTGCAGCTTGACTCTGTATTTTCTGTGAAATATTATTCTAATCTGAGTTTCTGCTAGACCACTTGCCAGTTTTCCTAACAATTTTTATTTAATACTGAATTCTCCCATAGCTAAGATAATTTGGTTTCTCAAACAAGTGGATACATTGCGCTTTTGCTCCTGTGTATTGTGTAGCTAATTGGTTCCATAGATCAGTCTTTCTATTTCTCCAGGACTCTACCACAGGTTGGCTGCTCTGCTTTGGCTGCAAAGCAGTAGATCAGCAGAGAAGTTAAAAAAAGGCCAAAGGTAGAGTGTACTCCCAAAACCACCAGAATCTAACAGGATCTGGCTACATCCACGCAGCACTGGAAGTGACTCTGCACAGCCCATAGCACAGCTGTGTAGCCTCATTCTGCAGCATGGGGATTTTGCTTTGGGCAGCCATAAATCTGCACACCAGAAGGCTCTGCCTGGAGCAATAGAACTTCTGCAGGGTGGCTGTGCTTCTCAGGGCAGAGACACTTCCAGTGTGGGGCTCCGTCTAGAGCAGCTGCTGATCCACATAGCGGTGTCTGCCTGGGGCAGTGACACTTTTGCTGCTCAGCCGCTGCGCTGCTATTATGCATAACGGGGCTCTTCCCATGGCACTTTTGAGGCTCAGCTGCTCTTTGCAGCCTGTTTACAGGACAGCTACTGTCTACATATCTAGCCCTGTTCTGCAGAGGAAGCTGGTAAACTCCTAGCCCTGAAGGCAGACCCTGAGAGTTTAAAAAAAAAAAAAAAAAGCCAAGTGTACTCTAACCATTGATACTTTAAAAGAGAGCAGGTTGTCAAACCTGAGGAGACTACTAGCAGACAGTCTCCAGACAAAACCCCAAAAGGGGATGTAACCTGGTCCCCATCACACAAGGCTCTCCTAGAAGAAATTATAAAAGATCTTAAAAGAGAGGTAGAAGAAAAATAGGGAAAGGAAAGAGAAGCTCTGCAAGAGAGTAGGGAAAAGGCATATAATTCACTAAAAGAAAAATTTGATAAAGTGGAAAAAGAAAACAACTTTCTGAAATGTGAATTGGAAAAAGTAAAGAAGTCCCTGGAAAGTAGGATTTGTGAATTGGAAAAAGAACATAACTCAGTAAAAAAAAAAAAAAAAAAAATTAGTGAAATGGAAAAAAATTCCATAGAGCAAAACAACTCATTTAAAACCTCAATTGGACATATACAAAAAAGTAAAAAAAAAGTTAATGAAGAAAACAAATCATTAAACATCAGAACTGAACAAAGAGAAATGAATGATTCATTGAGACATCAAGAATCAGGCAAGCAAAACCAAAAAAAATAAAAAATAGAAAAAAATGTTAAATATCTACTTGGAAAAACTACAGTCCTGGAAAATAGATGTAGGAGAGATAATCTGAGGATTATTGGGCTTCCTGAAAATTATGATAAAAAAAGAGCCTAGATACTATTTTACAGGAATTCATCAAAGAGAACTGCCCAGATGTAAAAGAATCAGAAGGTAAAATAGGCATTGAAAGAAGTCATCAAACATCTTCTGAAAGAGACCCCAAAATAAAAACTACAATGAATATTGTGGCTAAATTTCAGAACTATCAGACTAAGGAAAAAATATTACAGGCAGCCGAAAAAAAAAAAAAAACAATTCAAATATAGAGGAGCCACAATAAGCATCACTCAGGCTCTAGCAGCTTCCACATTATAGGATCAAAGGGGCTGGAATATGATATTCTGAAAGGAAAAAGAACTTGGAATGCAGCCAAGAATAAACTACCCAGAGAAGCTGAGCATTTTCTTTCAGGGAAGAAGATGGATATTTAATGAAACAGGTGAATTCCTTTTACTTCTAATGAAAAAAACAGAGCTAAACAGAAAATTTGACCTTCAAACATAAGACTCAAAAGAAGTAGAGCCTATCTAATTCCCTTCTATTTACCACTTTTGGGATTTCTCCTCATCATCTGGACATGTTGGGCGCCAAAATGTGGTGTTTTTCTTCTTTAAAATAATAAAATGGTTTTCTCTGGGGAAGAGGTTTCTTGGGGAGGTTTTCTGGAGGCAGCCTTAGTATCAGTTCAGATCAATAATTACCCCAAATGCAGCCAGGTGATAAAAGTTCAGATCTTTTATTGTCTTCAATATAGCCCAGTTAGCTTAGAGGCCTATCTCTCTGCTTAGTTCCAAGACCTCCCTCTGAATGTCTCCAAATCCAAAGGTTTGTCCTTCACCCTCCAGCCAGCCAAGTGGAAAATGGAATGAATCTCTCTTGGCTCTGAGAAAGGGCTTCTGGCTCTCAATCTCCCAGAGTGCTCTGTGTCTGTCCCAGAGTGCTCCTCTCCAATCTAATTCAGCTGAATTCTCCTGACTGGGCCTCTGCTTTCTTCTTATATATGAGAGACTGGGATTATGGGTTTACTCCCATAGTGCTCTCTGGCCATAAGAGCTTCAAGGGAGGTGTGAATTCACAAAATTACATAGTTTCCTTTGTGAATCTCCCATACTTGTGAACTCCAATCAGTACTTAAATACATCTTGCTTATATGAGCTCTCTTGAACACAAGCATTGTTACTATTAGTTCTACTTAGTACCTTGTTTCAGGTTCTGGCCCAAAATATCTCCTTGTAAAATCAGATCAAGGATACTGAACCTTGCTAAATTAGATAATTATTGTCTCGATCAACTCTAATGACTTAACAATTTGTAAAGATTCCAACACAATCAGATTCCCAAAAAGCTATTTTAATGACCTAGAAAAAATAACAACAAAATTCATCTGGAAGAACAAAAGGTCAAGACTTTCAAGGGAACTAATGAAAAAAAAAATCAAATGAAGGTGGCCTAGCTGTACCAGATCTTAAATTATATTATAAAGCAGTCGTTATCAAAACCATTTGGTATTGGCTAAGAAGTAGACTCGTTGATCAGTGGAATAGCTTGGGTTCAAAATTCAGATTAGTCAATAACTTTAATGATCTAGTGTTTGACAAACCCAAAGACCACAGCTTTGGGGATAAAAATTCACTGTTTGACAAAAACTGCTGGGAAAACTGGAAATTAGTATGGCAGAAACTAGGCATTGACCCATACTTAACACTGTACACCAAGATAAGGTCAAAATGAGTTCATGATCTGGGCATAAAGAATGAGATTATAAATGAATTAGAAGAACATAAGATAGTTTACCTCTCAGACCTGTGCAGGAGGAAGAAATTTGTGACCAAAGAACAACTAGAGATCATTATTGATGGCAAAATAGAAAATTTTGATTATATCAAATTAAAAAGCTTCTGTACAAATAAAACTAATGCAGACAAGATTAGAAGGAAAACAACAAACTGAGAAAAAATTTTCCAATCAAAGGTTCTGATAAAGGCCTCATTTACAAAATATATAGAGAATTGACTCTAATTTATAAGAAATTAAGCCATTCTCCAATTGGTAAATGGTCAAAGGATATGAACAGAGAATTTTCAGATGAAGAAACTGAAACTATTACTAGCCATATGAAAAGATGCTCCAAGTCATAATTAATCAGAGAAATGCAAATGAAGAAAACTCTGAGATACCACTACACACATTTCAGATTGGCTAAGATGACAGGAAAAGATAATGCTGAATGTTGGAGGGGATGGGGGAAAACAGGGACACTGATACATTGTTAGTGGAATTGTGAACACATCCAGCCATTCTGGAGAAATGATTTGGAACTATTCCCAAAAAGTTATCAAACTGTGCATACCCTTTGATCCAGCAGTGTTACTACTGGGCTTATATCCCAAAGAGATACCAAAGAAGGGAAAGAGACCTATATGTGCAAAAATGTTTGTGGCAGCCCTTTTTGTAGTGGCTAGAAACTGGAAATTGAATGGATGCCCATCAGTTGGAGAATGGTTGGGTAAATTATGGTATATGAATGTCAGGGAATATTATTGTTCTGTAAGAAATGACCAGCAGGATGATTTCAGAAAGGCCTGGAGAGACTGACATGAACTGATGCAGAGTGAAATGAGCAGGACCAGGAGATCATTATATACTTCAACAATAATACTATATGATGATCAATTCTAATGGACATGGCTCTCTTCACGAATGAGATGAACCAAATCAGTTCCATTTGTTCAGTGATAAAGAGAACCAGCTACACACAGTGAAAGAACTCTGGGAAATGAGTGTGAACTGCAAAATAGCATTTCCACTCCCTCCTTTTTTGGTCCATTTGCATTTTTTAAATTTCCTTCTAAGGTTTATTTTACCTTATGTCTAAGTCCAATTTTTCTTGTGCAGCAAAATAACTATGGATATGTACACAAATATTGTATTTAGCATATAATTTAACATATTTAACATGTATTGGTCTACCTGCCTTCTGGGGGAGGGGGGAGAGGAAGGAGGGGAAAAGTTGGAATAGAAGGTTTTGCAAAGGTCAATGCTGAAAAATTACCCATGCATATATCTTGTAAATAAAAAGCTATACTAAAAAAAGAAAGAAACAAAAGTGAACTATATTCATTCAGTTTCTATCTATATTTTGCCAAACAGACTTCCAAACTTTACACTACCTGTAGATACTTTCAATGCAATTTATCTTCCTTTCTCTTCCTGGTGGATTTTATTGTTAATTACCAGAATATTGATAATTTGCTTGGGTTACTTATACCCTCCTGTCTCCCTATAGTTGTATTTCATTTAAGTTTTTAGTTGATTCTTTAGAGTTCTCTAAGTAAACAATCATATCTTCTGTTGTAATCCTGGAGAAACTGAGGCAAGACAGAGATTAGATTTTTAATACATTAATAATGAAGATTTTGGATTAGCTGAAGCCAGCTAGCTGAAAGGGACTCTTGTCTCAAAGCATCCAGCCTCGAGCAATTAACTCCAGAGACTTTTATCGGGCTCCAGCTCTCAGGGAAACAAAGTGGGAGGGGCAGAAGACTGGGTGAGTGGAGAGCCATAATTTCAGGAAAGGATCATAATTCAGTTTTGACAGGATGGGGGTCAGGAGACGTTGAGTCTAAAGCAAGTGATACGCAGGCATTTGAGGAAAACCATCTAGATTTTCATGACTCTTTGGAATGTGAGAGTGGCCAGAGTTTTGAGGCCCCAATTCTCTCAGTCCCAATGGGGCAAGGAATGTGGGTGGCCATAATTCCATTCAGGGCATAATAATTCTTCTTAAAATTTTTTATCATAGCTTTTTATTTACAAAACATATGCATGAGTAATTTTTCAACATTGACCCTTGCAAAACCTTGTGTTCCAACTTTCCCCCTCCTTCCCCCCACCCCCTCCCCTAGATGTCAGGTAGTCCAATACATGTTGCATATGTTAAATACAATATTTGTGTACATATTTATACAGTTATTTTGCTGCACAAGAAAAATCGGATCTAGAAAGGAAATTTCAAAATCTGAGAAGGAAAACAAAAATGCAAGCAAACAACAGAAAGAGTGGAAATGTTATTTTGTGGTCCACACTCATTTCCCATAATTCTCTCTCTGAGTGTAGCTGATTCTTTTTATTATTGAACAATTGGAACTGGTTTCAATCATCGCATTGTTGAAGAGAGCAGGGCATAGTAATTCCAAGAAACTGAGTCAGAACAATTCAGGGAACCTGAGGTATTACAATTCAGGGAAACTGAGGCAGGGAAACAGGTATTACACTGCAAAGAGTGATTTTCTTTTCTATGGAGTTATTGTTATAGCTCGAATTGATAATATAGTATTCCATTGTAATAATGATCACCAATATCCATTATATGTAATGAAGAAAATTTTTCTGAGCCTTATTGTTTCTGGGAAATTATTTAATAGCAAGGTCAGCAAATTACCATTGAAGTAGGTCAATTAATCCCTAAGTGATAGGTGACAATTTGGCAGGTATATAGAGCTTTCTGTATACAATTGCACAGAGGAAAGAATCTCTCTAGCAGCACTCCCAGCAAGGAAAGAAATTCAATAGACACGTTTGGGGAGTACTGTCAGTAAAAAGTCCAGGGTGAAGGCCACACTCTGAAATAAGAACTGGCACTTAAACCCTTTCCTCGCTCACAAAAAGTTCTGTGTCATTTGGGAAACAATCAAGAGGTTTGATTGGAACATTTAGCTAAAATTTAGAGGTTATAAAAACGAAAGGTATGTGCTGGCCAGTTGTACTTTAACTTTTTAAACTGGGGTGTCATCCAGCAACTTGAATGCTATGAACTGAACAACTAGAAGAAAAAAAGAGGTTTTTAAAAAAGATTGTAAAAAACCTGTTATAGCTAAATTGATGTCTGGCTGTGCTATATGCTCACCTGCCTAAGAGACTTTTGTTTTGGGAGCCAGTGGGTCTTCACAGGTCAATTGCCCAAGGCTTTAACTCTGCTTGGCTCCCTGCTGTGAGGCCTCTTCATTCCTCCTCCTCCTTCTCTTCCTCTTCTTCCTCCTCCTCTTCCTCCCCCCTCTTTCTCTTTTTCCCTCTCCCCCTGCTCCCCCTCCTCTTCCCTCTTCCCCTGCTCCCCCTTCTTCTCCATCTCTTCCTTCTCCTCCTCCTCCTCTTTCTATTTCTTCTTATTTTTAGTCTTCTTCTTCTTCTTCTACTACTACTACTACTACTACTACTACTACTACTACTACTACTACTACTACTACTACTACTACTACTACTACTACTACTGATGAGGATGCTATGAGGAGATTAGGCAGGAATGGGTGAGGTTCCTTCTCTCCAAGACTCGTGTTCTGACCTAAGGAATTTGCTAAACTTAGAGGCTATGGTAAAAAAAAAAAGCTTTATTGGTAAAGAAACACCAAAAAGGGTTGTCTTGGTGAGCATATCATTGTCAAGAGAGACTTAACCTGCAAAGAATCATTTTTGAAGACCCATTTTATGTATGAGTCTAAGGGAGGTTTGATAATTCTCAACTGAAATCTTGCCTGGGGCTGTGACTTCCTGACAAGAAAGCTTATCTTGCTCTAAGAGGATGTGAGACCATTTGGGTTGGTAGATCAAAGGGGACATGTTTTGGGGTGATTTTATATCATTTTATGGGGCTCACTCAGGTCATACAGAGTTCGCTCTCATCACGACTACTACTACTAGTACTACTACCACCACCACTGCTACTATCGCTGCTTTGGCAATGACTTCCCTCGCACCCCAGCGAGAGAGACGTAGTTCAGGTGAATTTTGATGGGAGACAGAGATTTTGAGGCACAGAATAACCGTGTTTTTCAGATCTGTGCAGAGGTTTAGGGACAGGAAATTGCACATGAAGTATAAAAACTTGTTAGAATGTTGCTTTATTACTATCTGAATGATCCTGGCTAAGTCAGGATGGCTAAGGGATGACATGGACCTAATTTAGCAATTATTTGACGAGTAAAGATTTAATGGTGATTTTTTAAAATCAAATTTCTTTTGTAATTATAGTATTTTAATTTCCCAAATATATACAATGATAGTTTTCAACATTCACCTCTGCACGTTCCAAATTTTTCTCCCTCCCTACCCTACACTCTCTGCTCCCTAGTCAGGAAGTGATCTGATATGGGTGAAATATGCGCGATTCCATATTCATCAATGATGGTTCTGAGTAAAGTTTTAAAACGACACAATAGCATTACAATGGGGGGGGGAGGGGGGAAGAAGGTGGATGGAAAAGAAAAAGAAGGAAATAGGGTTAAAGAGTGAGAGACTGGAAAGGGAGAGGAGAAAATGAGAGACCGGAAAGGGGGAGGAGAAAATGAGAGACCGGAAAGGGAGAGGAGAAAATGAGAGACCGGAAAGGGGGAAGAGAAAATGAGAGACCGGAAAGGGAGAGGAGAAAATGAGAGACCGAAAGGGAGAGGAGAAAATGAGAGACCGGAAAGGGGGAAGAGAAAATGAGAGACCGGAAAGGGAGAGGAGAAAATGAGAGACCGGAAAGGGGGAGGAAATTATGAGGGAATCAGAGAGAACAGGAAGAGAGTCACAAGGGAAGGGGAAGAGAGTGAAGAGGAAGCAGAACTCAGTTTCTATGGTAACGACCAATCCCAGAATCCCGGTTTATTCTCAAGACTCTCCGGTCTCGATGATTGGCTTACTCGTTGTCCAATCATCTTCGGTCGTTCCGGTTGTTCGGTGGGTGGGTCCCAGCTCTTCCGAAGTAAGTTGGCGTCTCCTTAGCTCCAGCTCCTGAGGTAAATATTTCTGCTTTTAAAGACGCGTTTTTTACTTTTATTTTTCACTTATTGTCATTCCCTTTTGTTAATTAGTAAAAATAAGGCCTCTTTATGATTTCCTGAAGAATTTTTCTTTTATTTTCCGGGCGTTATTTTCGGGCTTTCCCCGCTTAGATTCGGCCTCGTTTAGTTTTTGCCTTTTCCTCAACCATTTAGCGTTATTTCAATAAGTATCTTTCTGGAAATTGAAAATGCCGCATTATTTGATGCTCCTAGACAGGATTTGTTACATTTTTCGGGTTTTTTACTATTGGACTCAATTGCTCTTTAACCATTTCATTGACTTTACTTGTAAAACGTCCTATTATTGTATGTTTATTTCCTTTTGTTGAAGTTACTGATGACGGGAATTGATTTATTTTGCTCTTACATCTTTTTCCTAGATAAATTCTGCGGAAAATAGTGATCTTATTCGATGGAAAATCCCAATGGCGAGGTAAGTGTGATTTGTCAGGCTGTAAATGAATTTTAAACATTTAAACAATCATCGTTTCTGTTTCTGTGGTCAAATATTTTATGAATCTAAATAAAGGACCCAGGGAAGGAAAAGTGGATTTTTTTTTTAAAAAGGCCTTTTGTGACGTGTAACCCACTGAGATTCTATATGACTCATGCCTAGTTACCATTAAGGGAGTATACGATGTGTAATAAAAATCCATGTTTCCTGATAAACGCTTGTTCTGTGTATATTAATATGTTTATTGACATAAGTTCTCTTTTAAATATATAATTTATATGTGTAAATATATCTTTTCCTAATTATACCCTGCTTGAGAGTGATTATGGAAGTTAAAGGGGGAAAAGAATTAAAAAGGCTCCCAGCAGAGAACAAAAGAACAATTTACAAGGAAGTGAAGACAAGATAATAATTTCTTCTACTAATATATGTGTGTGTACATATATAAATATGTATATATGTACATATATACACACATACACTTTCTTCAACTGGTAATTTTTTGGATCTATTTTGAATTCTCCCTGATCTGTTGGACACATGACAGTGTTCTCTATTGTATTATTTTGTTTCATATTTCTTTTCTGTGTTTCTTTTTTATTAGTCTTTTTTAAAACAAAATAATTTTTTAAAAAATAAAGTGTATATGGCAATAATTATTAACTGAATGAAAAAACGGTTACTCAGGAGTATGATGGTGTCCCTGACAATTATAAGGAATAAATTATTGCAAACAATGTAGGTCAGAATATGACAGAAAATATATTAAAATAAAATTTAAAAAATTTTTCCAATAAGGCATAGGTTAAAGCAGAAATGCTTGTTTTCAGTGCTAAAATTCAGCCATTCCAGAAATGCTAACTATATTAGCCAAATTAGTAAGTTGTAGATGGACAAAGACAAAACTATTTTAGATGGGAGAATAGGATACAGAGTAATATTAAAAATTAATGGTTGCTGATTTATTCATAAGGAAGCAAAGAACAATACAAAAGAGAGAGAAAAGGGGAGAAGATCTGAAAAGTCCTTTGATCCAAGAAATACTAGATGAGATGTGTAGGGTCCTTGTGCTTATTATATTAATAAATTTACTTCCCCTGCACCAAAGTCTAGTTGAAATAGGGAAGAGACTGGGAAATGGCCAAAAGAAAAGGGCAGATAATGGGAACAGCTCAGGCACTCAGCAAAAACATGTTTCCTAGCAATAGATTCTATAATGTGACCAAAGTGCAACCTCACTTTCTACCTCCACCTGCCTTTCAAACATCCAGAACTGCATGTGAAGGAGACATCTTGAGCCTAGTATGTGTAAGATTATTTTTATCTTCCCTGTTTCTGACAAGGTTACTCTCACCTTACAGGCTTACACACTAGGCAGTCATTCTCACCTCATTGTCTCTTACCCTCCATATCCAAGTTGTTGTCCAAGCTCATTGATTTTACCTTTTAATCCCTCTCAAATACTCCCTTTCTTTCTCCCTTGTACAGGCCCTTGTTATAATTTCACACCTAGACTATGGAAATATCCTGACTTAAGTTTTTCCCACTCCACTCTAGTAAGCTTTCAGTCATTACAGTGATTTTCCTAAAACACAGTTTCAGTGATGTTATTTTCTATTCCTTAGCTCCTCTACCCACCACCCCTTTATCAATAAACTCCAGCGGCAAGACCAACCACAAAATGCTTGGCCATTCAAAACCCATCACTCTCTATAATACAGTAACACTGGCTTCCTGGCCATTCTCTGAACAAGGCCCTTTTTCTCTGGCCATTCTCTGAACAAGGCCCTTTTTCTCTGGCCGTTCTCTGAATTTTCCCCATCCCTGCAATGCCCGCCTTACTCATTTCTAGCCACTGATTTTATTCCTTTAAGTCTGAACTAAAATCCTGCCTTCTCAGGAACCTTCCCTAGTCCCTCATAATCCCATTGTCTCCCTTTGTGAATTTTTCCCATTTATCCAGCATATAGGTTATTTATTATATTTGCTTGTTATCTTGCTATTAGCTTGTCAGCTTCTTGAGTACAGGGACCACCTTTTTGTCTCTTTCTGTCTCCTGTGCTTATCTCAATACAGTTGGAAAGTCTGTTCTGTAATTTAGTGAAGTAAACTCAGGGATCTGTTAGATGATGTCATGAACAGTCTGACACAATGACTGAACAAGAACACCTTGGGATAGCTTGGTGACTTAGTACAGAATGGCCTGGATTCAGAACATCTTATCTTCCCGAGTTCAAATCTGACCTCAGAAATTTACACTTTGTATTGTCCTGAGTAACTCACTTCACCCTGTTTGTTTTAGTGTCCTCACATATAGAATGAGTGGGAGAAGTAATGGCAAACCACTCCAATACCTTTGCCAAGAGAACCCCACATGAGGGTCACAAAGAGTTGTATGCACCTGAAAAACAAAAACCATGAATTCACTGACACTTGTATTTGGTTTTTCTTTTTAGGGTAGTGGGCAATCTGAAGAACTGAAGCCATCATGCCCTGAGAGGTTAGTTAGTGTTTCTGACCAAAATACGTGGATTTAGTTTAAAAGTACAAATACGTCAAGAATGTTGTCCATCTAACTGCTGTCTTTATGTCTCTTTTTTCTACTATTTCTCCTATATTTTTGTGGAAAATGCAAGGTATAAAGGGCTGCAAGTTAGTACTAAGTTAGGTATGAAATAAATATATTGCTTGAAATATTTTCATATCAACTTTATTAACACTCACCAAGGAAGCTGGTTTTCTGAAAACTTTCACTTGTTTTAAGTATAAACATAGATTTTAAATTTTCCTTAGGAAAGAACATATGAACTCTGATGCTGGAAAGATGGTACATGAATCTCTCAGTCCATTTCATTCAGATGAAAATTCAGATGTTCTTGTGACAAAAAGCATCTCAGAAGGTATGTTATATCATATTTATTTACATTTTTGACAGTTAACAGTCCTGGTTATGGGTAGAAAATTTGCTCTTAATTTGTATAAAACTAATTTTCATTATCATAAAATTTTAGTCATAGAAGAACTAGGTTCATAGCCAGAATAGATTTTAGAATTCATCTAAATCCTTGAAAGTACAGATTAGGAAAGAGGTATGAAAAAAATACCATGAATTACTCAAAATCATATGTCATTATGTGACAATAATAGTCTCTTTGGTACACATAGGCCTTTCATTTAAACTACCTGGAAAATTAGTCATTTTTGAAATGGCTTTGGAATAAGGAGGTTTTTTTAAAGATGAATTTGGTGTTTTGTTTTGTTTTGAAGTTAAAAGCTGCTGGCTTTTATCTTGGGGAACTTTTGACCTTTTTTGCCACTTCTTGGATTGTCTCCTGACTTTGGGATCTGCTTCTAATATTCTTCTTCATTTTCTACCCACTGTTAACCTAGACACTGACCTTGGAGTGTGTGAGCCACATAGGTGAGCTTCGAACTTACCTCAGCAGGGAGGGGCGCCTCATTTTCTGCTCATCTCTTTTTTCCTCAAGGCTTTGGCCTTCTAGTTCATTCAGGTTTTGCCTTATTTTCCTTCAGTTGTAGACCTAGACACCTAACTGCTCTTACCAAAGTGTCCAAGTACTTGAGCTGCCAAATCTAACAGTTATCCTTCTAACCTCCACCTCAGTCCTAATCCCATTTTTAGCTCTATGCTGCAATTGATACTCTTTTCTTGGACTCATTTTCCTATCTCTCTCTGTTCTTCAGTCTCTCTTATTTTTTTGCTTGCTTATTATTTATATTGTAATCTACTTCTTGGCTTTGGGGCCTTTCATTTCTGTTGGTGATTCTCTTCTGCAGTACAGAGTTTAATTTTCATGTATATACAGATGGCATCCTGAGTTATGTATAAAAAGCCCACTATACCTCTTGAATTTCAGGCCAACATCAGCTGTCTGGTATTATCCCTATTTTCACAAATTAGGAAACTGAGGCAGACAGGTTAAGGGACAGGTCAATTCTCCAAGAGCCTCCACAGCTGTGAATCATCACATCTGAAGGAGTTGCAGGGAATCCTTTGCTGACACAGGTGTTGCAGACTGGGAATGAGATAAATTGGAAGCAGAGGAAAGAAGAGAGTGGTCAGAGAACAGCAACTGCCTCTCAGTCTCCTTGCATCATCCTCTCACAGGAGGAGATCCATTCTGCAGGTTTATGTTGGATCTCCAGCAGTCACTGTCACTTGGCTCCCACATTACAACAGACAGAAGCTAAATGACTGTCTGATTTACAGATGCACTCTCCTTTGTGTGCTGTCACTGATGAGAATGAGAGCTTCTTGAGACTTGATTTTCTGTTTTTCTTACCAGTGCTTTGAAGCTAGGCCAGAGGGCAGGGAATATTCTGAATCTCTGGTCTTGGAGAATAAAGCTTAAGGTTCTAAAAGGACCTGGGAAATTCTGAATCTTTGGAATGGTTTTTCCCTCTAAAATCTTAGTTTGGGAAGAAGAACAAAAACAGAATATTACCGTTCCACCTCCCTCCTGTGGCTTTTTTCTCACGAATTTCATTTTGAATATCACAGTTCTGGTTTTGGAAACTTCCAGATTGTCAGAGGTTGTGATGAAATCCCTTAGCATCTTGGAACAAACTTGTCATTTTATTTCATCCAGTGGTTTTTAAAACTTTGTTTTTAATTCTGCTATTTGGGTGGATTCAGTGTTGTCACATAATTAGCATCATGATTGTGATTAAATTGTAGGTAATGTGATTGTACAGCCAGAACCAAAGAAGGAGGAAGACAAAGATGATTTCCAAGAGCCCGAAGTTAGACACAAAAGTAGAATGAAAACTAAACATTCCAAAAGACATGTTGGTAAGTAGGGTAGTTTAAAATTACTTTCAAAGGATATCTTGTAAAATAGTATAAAGAATGTTGAAAATCATTGAAAGATATGCACTAATATAAAGAGACTACAATATTGTCATTGGAAAGAACTCTGAAAAAGAAATTGCACACTTTCTGTAACCATAAAGAATTGAGGAAAAGTATGCTCTTCTTGTGATGGAGATAAAAATGGAGTGACAACTCCTCTGCCTGTGTTGGAGGTATTAAGATGCGAGGTATTTTTCTGCAAGCCAACCAGGAGTGTTCAGGTTAACATTATTCTTTGGGGTGGGAGGTGGGGGCTTGGTGGCCAGGGTGGAGATGGTGACATTCAGGTATGGGGCCTTTACAGATGGTGCCTCAGGTCACAGATGTCCATGATTTTGAGGAAAAAGTAGTACAGGAACATGGAGAATAAAATACCTAGGGAAATGGTCAATGAGCAAAATAGGAGAAATAATGGTAAAGAGGTGGGAAACATCTGGAAAGGGACTAAGAGCATTAGGAATAAGAGAATGATGGCAAAATAATGTGACAGGCAAAAAAGAAGAAATAATCAGGAAGAGGGAGCAATCAAGTGCCAAAATTTTTGGAAAATCAAGGAAGGATAAAAACTATTGGACTTAAGAAATGAGGTAACTACCGATAAATGTTAATTGATTGACAGTTTATTTTATTAAGCACCTGTTATTTACCAGGTGTTATGCGGACACTAAGAAGGCAAAGAAAGGTAAAAACAGAATCCTTTTCTCTCAAAAAAAAAAAAAAAAAGCATCATAATCTAAAGGGGGAGTAACTTGGTATCTACCTTTTTTTGAATAGTTTAATACTTCAATATTCTTCTCCCTTTACTCCCAAAATTCGTCCTTAAAATTTTCCAAGTCAAATAAGTACCAGTTTTATTTTTTAAGATTTAAAATGTTCCTAAAACCCTTGTTTGTGTCCTACTTCTGATTTGCTTTGATGCAAGCAAATTGGCATTAGCAAATGGAATGTAGCCCAGTCTTGTATTCTGTCAGGAAATAATCAGCCTGACCTTTCTATCCAAATGTTTCATACAGCACTGTAATCAAATTGCTTTGCTTTCTTTCTCAAAAGTTGCAGCTCCTTATTCCTAGCAAATATAGTCAATTTTTGGTCACCATGAATCATTTCAGGATGGTTTGTAATTAGAAAAAAGTTAATTTTTTTCATTGGGAGCTTGCTTCATTCTGAACTAACAGTAGTCTTGCCACAATGAGGATGAAGTGTTTTGCATTTTATTTGAACCTGTTAGTTTTTTTTTTTTTAGTCTCTTTTTGTTTGCTTTGGCTCCTGCTGTTTAGAATCCACCTTTCCTTTCTTGTTGATCCCTTTTGTTAATCCCTTTTCTTTTTCCCCCTCTTAAGTTTGCTGATCAGTTGTGTCTGCAACTCTGTGACCATGCTATCTGTGAGGTTTTCTTTTTCTTTCTCTTTCTTTGTTAAATATATTAAAAATCACGATTAAACTTCCAGTTTTTTCTTATATAATACATTCTGCTTTTACTCTTTATTTTACCTGTGCATATCTCATTTTTATATGATAGATATTATGTACACACACACACACACATACACATGTCTTCTTTTGCTTGAAAGCAACAAGCTGTTGTAACTGTTGTAAACAACAGTTTAGTCTGTTCTCCCTTTCTGCCTTATGAGTAAATTGATGCTTGTATATTTTCCTCCTTCCAATTTCCCCCACTCTCCTCCTTACTGTATTTGCCCTCTCTCTCCTCTTTGCTGTTTTACTTCTTCCTGCCACCTTGCCCTCCTCCTTATCCCTTCTAAGGCTTCTTCTTTCCTTCCTGGTAACAACAGTGAGGTTCCTGCACTATCTGCCTTCCCCCAGCTTATCAGTTCTTCTTTTTGTTTCTCATTTGTATGAAATATTTGCTCTTTTTTATCTCTCCCTACAGTTTTATTTTTTTAGACTTGATCTCTTACACGTAGTTTGGCCCAAACCTTTCTTTTATTATTATTATCATTATTATAGCTTTTTATTGACAAAACATACCCATGGGTAATTTTTCAGCACTGACCCTTGCAAATGCTTCTGTTCCAATGGCTTCCGTCCTTCCCGTCTCCCTCTCGCCTAGATGGCAGGTAGTCCAATACATGTTAAATATGTTAAGGTATATCAAATCTTTCTTTAAAAAAAAGTTTTTGTTTAAAACTTTAAATATTTAAAAGAAGATTAAAAAAGCTGTCATGTGCATAGCAGAATGTCAGGGAGGGTTCAAAATTCCATTTCAAGAAAACCTATATAATAATAAAGGACATTATTCTCATAAGTGTGTGTCTTCTTCCTAGTAGGTTTTCCTTTGTTCTCTGTTGTGTACTTTTTACTTTTTCCTTTTCCACCTTTCCTCCCTTGCACATTCAGTCAAGCAGGCTGCACTAAGTATATTTATGTATGTATATATCTGTGTGTGTGTGTGTGTGTGTACAGATATATGTATATATACATGCATTTGTACATATATACATGTAAGACATTATTAGCATGGCTGCCACGTAATGTAGATTTTTGTACTTTGAATCTTTCAAGAAGTTTTGCTCCTGATTACTTTATTATTTTTGCGTGCATCTCTTATTTCTTATCTTCCAGCTCCCCTGCTTTATTACTTCCTGCCCCCTGGCCTTGCTACTACTTAAACTGCCCAAGAATCCCTCCCTTATTCTCTCCACTCCCCATCTTTTTTCTCTCTCTTTCTTCCATTATGACTAATCTACAAAGCCTCCTATTCCCACTTATTTCTTTATCCCCTTATAGATGTACATGTACCATCCTTTCATTAACCCATTTCTGATATGAGTGGGCTTCCAGAAACCTCAGTCCTCCTCACCTGTCTAATTCCCTGCTCTTGCCCCTCATCTGTGAAATGGAGTTATTCTTTTTAACTTGTCCTTTACCATTTTGCTTTTCAGAATCACATCATCCTCTTCTCTACCTCTGGCTTTCTCTCAAACGAATTCCTAATGACAGTCACACACGTAGGGTGTACATCTCCACATAGGAAACACATCGTCTCGCCTGACTGAGTCCCTAGTAATTAATCCCTGATGTTTGTCGAATGTTTCTCTTGGATCTTATATGTCTCCTTCCAACAAAAACCTGAAAGCCTGGCAGCTCATGGAATATTCCTTCTCTTAGTTCAGAGATATCCTTCACTTGCTGGATATGAAAGTTTTGGCTGCAATTCTCCTTCTTTTGTTCCTTGACATCTACTGTCCCAGGACCCGTAGTCTCTTAGAGCAGCTGCTGTATGGTTCTCATTATGGCAATGTCATGTTTGGTTTGCCCATCTCATGCCTTTCTCCTGGGCTCATTCAGTTCTGCTTTGTGCAGCCCCTGTACCACTGAGTAAACCTGCATTCAGTTCTACCATTCCATTTTCTCCGGAGTTCTAACTTTTAAAAAATATTGTTCATCTCTAACTTCTCTTTTGTTTCTTTTGATTAACTTAGTTCTCCAAAGGGAAAGATGAGGGCCCCCTTTGTATAGTGTTATTTTTTTTTTCATTTATAACTCATTTAACTTTTTCTTAATTTAGATATTGCATCATTTGGTGCATGTGTATAGTGTTGATATTATTTCATTTTTATGGTACTTAATGAAGTCATTTCCTAGTATCTTTTAATTAGACTTGTTTTTGCTTTTGCTTTATCAGAAATCCTAATTACTACCCTCAACTCTAGGCCTTACTTTTACTCCGTGTGTGTCTCTTTGCTTCCAATGTATTTCTTAATTTTTAATCCACTTATATTTTGTGTTTGGTTTTCTTCCATTCATATTTGCAGTGATGATTACTGTATAGCTCCCTTCAAATTATCTTTCCTTCATTTACTCTTTTATCCTTTTTTTTAACCCTATCCTGTTAGTTCATGCTCACCTCCTCCACACACCCTCTTTCCCTTTTCTCTTTACTACCCATAGAACTAAACTTGTTCTTATACCCAACTCAGGCTGTTATGCTCTCTGATCCACTTCCAGCGGAAGTGAGGTTCAAGCATTTTTCCTCATTGTAAAAGCTCTTCTTGTTTTCCACTTTTGTGTAAGATAATTTGCTCCCATTCCTCATCTTCCTGGGAGGCTGAGTCTTTCCTGGGATCTTTTCAAATTGTCTGAGAACAATTGTTTGACTTGTTTATTTCCTCTACTCTATGAGGCAATATTCTGTCTTTTCTATGCAAAGGAAATTTGATTTTCTGCTGTTCTTTCCTGTCTTCCAGAATTCTCTTTCCATGGTATTTTCTCTGTAAAAATATTTTGCATTTGCAGTTTTCTCCCTCTCATTATTGCTTGGACCACAGCCACACATTTCACACTCGTCCATTGCTCACCACTCTTGTAATCTGGTGACATGTGGTGATCTATGTCAGAGGGCACTCATTCCTGCACCAGCAAATGGTCTTCTGTCTCGCCTTTTCCTTGGACATTACGATGCTTTTCTCTCAATAAATATTACTTATCACTTTAATACAAACTGCATTTATTATTATGCCCTAGTGCTTTTTAATAGGAAAGATAAGGTCTTTTGTTTTGGAAAGGTATTTTCCCTGCATCTGTGAAGATAATCATATGACTTCTGTGGGATGTTCTTTCTTTGGAGTCTGCTGTTGCATTACAATTGTCTTATTATGCCCTGTCTTTAGTTCCTTATCCGTCCTCTTTTTTTATACCTCACCATTCTCTTGTGGTGTCCTCATTTTCATTTTTAACTAGCTTAACAGTGCAGGAACTGGATAACTCATTTCTGTCCTAATCTTTTTCAAATATCTGCTTACAACTATTGAGCAAACGCCTACATTGAGCACTCTAATTCAAGTCCTCCATGTCTTTGTTTCTATAATAATTTTCCTTAGTGATTGGTTTACCTCTGTTATTTTTTTACCTAATTAGTCTCTAGCAAAAAAAAACATAAACCCATCATTTTGATTTTTAAAGTCCTGCAAAGTTCCATTCTAACTATACTTGCTTTCCTTCCCAGCTGGCCTTCTATTTCTCCTACTAATGGGCCATCTCTTTCTCTTCCTTCATTGTGGTTATTATTCCCACACTGTCTTTTTTCGTTATTTTAAAGTTTTTGTCATGTTAGTTGTATCTGACCCTTCATGACTACATTTGGGGCTTTCTTGTCAAGAATTCTGGACTGGTTTACTGTTTCCTTTTGTAGCCTTCTTTAAAGATGAGGAAACTGAGGCAGAAATGAATTGAGGACAACGTACGATGAGATGTCTTGCAGTTATAAAATGTGTTAGTTTGTGAAATTTTTGAAACTTATCCATACTTTTGCGTAAGTATGCAACAGTAAAATGATATGAATCATATATCTTGGTAAATTCCTATTGATTAAGCAAATAGGACATTGCAAAAAAGATACTGAGTTATAAAAATCCAGTTTTAAATTTTATTTGTGAACAGACTATGTTTATAATTTATTTGTTTAGAGGAAATACTTCCTGAGATCGTGTGTTGTACTGCTTGTGGACAACAAGTGAACCATTATGAGGGTTCAGTGTATAGACATCCTGCACTGAATGTTCTTATTTGTAAGGTATGTAGTTATGAAATGAATGATGATTTTGTTATCTGTAAACTAGTATGCCTTTTGTTTGGGAATAAAGGACAAATTCTCCTGTCAGAGTAAGACATCTTTTTTATTCATATGAATTCTATAATGATTCATTTCAAAAGTGAAGGTTCTCTTTTTAAATGTGAGATGCACTAAGTGCTGAACTTACAAAATCAGACTTGATTAATAAATGGGTTAGTTTAGATAAACTTTGGTTTTTAATGTACATGAAGACAAACATAAAGACTCTCTGTGACTGACCTGTGAGCTCATACTGTTTGGATCAGTCATAGTGGGCTACAAGTGGCTTGACCCTGTCATAGTGAGGTAATTTTCACCCTTTTTGATTATTAAGAACATTGTTAATTTAAAAAAAAAAAAACTCAGTCCTATTCATATTTGACAGTATATGTAATTTTTGTAATATTTTGCTCTCACTAGTTCCTACTTCTGGTGAGAGGAGAATATTTCAAATTACCTCTTTGGGTATGAGTGTTTATTGAAATAATAAAAGTAGTTTTAATAATAGCTTCTTTTCCTTAGCCCTTTAAGATTTCAAAGGGCTATACACATGTAAACTCATTAGATGCACAATAACCCTGTGAAGCTCGATTATTATGATAAGTTTTACTAATTTACTCTGAGAATGAATAAGTTATTTGAGAAAGGAGTTCATCTGAGCTCTTTCAGCCTCTATCATCATATAGTGTGTTTGAGTGCAACAAAAGTTGGTTTTGATTGTATTAATAATGTTTTCAGTTGTTCCTTGGGTGCTGCTTATTTTCCATTTGTCCATTTGCACATTTTTTCTTTGAATATGTTTTGAATTTTCTTTAAATCACCTTATCAATGAACAAAGTGAATTCTTCATAGACATTTTGTTCCTTTGTTCCTTATGATATGTTGTTACTTTGTTGGCAGTTCTTTACTTTTGCAAAATACTTCATTTTTTCACTGTAAGTTATCACCCCACTTAAAGGTTTAAAAGTAGTGTATGCTTAGTGGATTTAAACATTTTAAAATTTGTGCTTTGTGAATATTAATATTTTAAGAGACTTAAAACATGTAGAATTGAATGTTAATTCCTTTTTTAGAGATGCTACATATATACGAGTGATGACATAAGCCATGATGCTATTAGACCTCATATGCACTGCAGGTAGGAATATAGCTCCCAAAATAGAAAGCCTTACTCTTTTGGGGATCTCTTAAATAGTTTTATTTATTTATAATTCATTTTATTCTCTCAGTGAGTCTTCATTGTGTTGTCAAACGTCAGAGATTATAGCATATATTCAAAATGAGAGGTATGCTAGTTTTAAATTTATCACTACTGATGTTTTCTCATTGAAGAGAAAGAGGCGTTCAACTTGTTATGGTTTCATTTTTCATTTGGATTCAGGTCTTCATGAGCTGCTCGTCATTTTACCAGACATTGTTAACCGGATTCCTTTTAGTGAATTTCAGGGTATCTCTGAACTTAGACGTTGAAGAAATTTATACATTTATTGTAACTGACATTTAAAATTAAATCCTTTTACGAAGTTCAAAAAATCTTTGTGCTAAAAGCATCATTATACCCTAAAGGTTTCCATAACACAAGAAATACTAACAAAGTCTAGTTCATACCGAATTTCCAGCATAACTCACACAATCATATTCTTTGTTGTTGAGTCATTTCAGTTGTCTCTGAAATTTTTAAAAATGAATTTATTTATTTTTAATACACATTGTCTTATGAATCATACTGGGAGACAAGAATCAGAATAAAAGAGAAAAACCATGGGAGAGAAAAAAAACTGAAAAAAGATGTGAGCATAGCATGTGTTGATTTACATTCAATCTCCATAGTTCTTTTTCTGGATGCAGATGTCATTTACTTTCCAAGATCTATCGGGAGTACTTTGGATCACTGAGCCACAGAAAAGATCCAAGTCTTTCATAGTTGATCGTTGCATATTCATGCTGTTGCTGTGTGCAATGCATTCCTGGTTCTGGTTGTTTCCCTCAGCATCAGTTCTTGTAAATCTTTCCAGGTCTTTCTAAATCAGCTTGATATCCATATTTTATATCACAACAATATTCCCTTACCTTCATATACAACTTTGTTCAGACTTTCCCCAAATGATGAGCAGCTACTCAAAATCTGGCCTGAGATTTCTCAAAAAGTACTGGGGTTTCTACCACTCTTGGGGCCTCTAGTTCATTGTGTGCAAGGGCTGCATCATATCAGAAGGACCAGGAATCAGATTCGGGAAGGATGACAGTCTGATCATCCCAGTTTTTCTGTCTCTCTTTTGGGGATGTAACTAAGTCAAGTGTATTGGCATTTTTTCACTCTGTCCTTCTTGCTTTCCTTTCTTTTCAATAAATAAGTACTTACTTCCTTAATTTCCTCTCAGTTTAACCCTTTAGACTCATTCCCTTCTTGTTTGTAATTTTAAAAATACCTTTTAAGCTCTTCCAAGGGTTTTTTCAGGGATCTGAGAACAAATTAATTTGTTGAGATTCCAAGTATAACCACTTTGATACCATTGTCCTTTTATAAATATACTGCAATCTTCCCTATTACTACAATAACTTTTCATTATCTTTAGAAAGTAACTCTTTTCCTCCTACTTTTTTCTTTTTCCTCACATTTCCTTTCTTCTTTTTTTGACTCGGATTTTTGTATGTGATAGTTCTGCTCTGGTCCTGTGCCAGCCTAAATTTTGGTGCTGCTTGCTGCTGGCTTTCAGGCCTTAGGGTGTGAGACGGGGACAGGAGTGGTGGGGTATCTAGTTTCCCTGATCCCCTCCCTGGAATGTGGAGTTTATTTAGCTCTCAGGCTGCCCCACAGGTGGGGTAGGGTGGGGAAGGACCTTACTGATGGTTTCCATGGTAACAGAATCTTGCTGGTGGCTGGTTTTGGAGGAGGGTCCAGATGTTAGCTTTCAATGTCCAAATTGATGGCACTGAGCACAAGGATCATGGGGCTTTTGGTATTGAAGCCCTTTCAAAGAATGAACTTGGCTGCAATGACCTGCCCTGTGGCAGTGAAAACAAGATTAGGGACATGAATTTATTAAATTTTATTTTAATTAGAGTTTATAGTTCACCTGAAATTATTTGCATTGCTCTGAAATCTTTGTTAATTTGTTTCTCAAAATACCTATCTTCCATCAAAATTTAGCTGATGTAGGTGTGTCTCACTGGGGTGAGAAGAACGAAAGTGTCAAATGTAGTAGTAGTAGTTAGTAGTAGTGACTAGTAGTAGGTGGTAGTTGTAGAGTAAGTACTAGTAGTACTAGGTAGTAGTAGAGTGACTTGCCCAAGGTCAAACAATCACTGATGAGGTTGTGGTGGCAAAAACAGGTTCAGAATAAACATGAGACACATTCATAAGGGCTATTCTCTAGCAAAATAAAGTGTCTTTTAGGAGAAGAGATTACAAAGCAGAGATAAAATAGGCCCCTGAAGTGGCCAATATGGAATAGAGTTGGGAGAGCGTCTAGTTGGAAAGGAATTTGGAAGGATCCATGAGAGGAATATATCAGGAGGCCTAAGCGTGCCATTGATTGGTAGGTTAGATTCACAGAGGAGTTCAGTAGAATCACCAGTTAGAGTGAGGACTATGGCACCATTAGAAGGAAGGAGGGAGAAAGAAAAACCTCCTGCTGGGCTTAGGAAGAAAACCTGGCAAAGATCTTTATCATAAGCAGATCTTTGATAGGAGAAATATAACTTTGTGGATATCTCATGGATAAAGGCAGAAACTCAGGGGGTTAAGAATCAAGGAGGAGAGGAAGTGTTAGAGAGCTGAAAAGTGGGGGGAATCAAGGAACTACATGGAATAATACACCTGGCAGACCGGGGCCAGGACCTGTCTAAAGATATGATAATCAGCATCTCTAAAGGTTGTGTAAAGATGCACAGGGTTTGAGGGATAGAAAAAGGAGTTTCATCTAAACAATCATTCTCTAAACAGAATGCTTTTAATAGAATTATTATATCTGATAAGAGTCAGATGGGCTTCTTCCTGAGCTTACAACAACCTGTGAGGTACAGAAAAACTAGCCAGGTAAAGTGCTTGTTCAAGGATGCGTAGCTACTTTGAATTTACTGGACTAAAGCTAAAGCTCCATATTCTTTGCCACAAAGATGCTCGCAAATATCTGCTTCATAATTAACAAACTTACTTTCATTTTCTATTGAGAAATATCACATTATTTTCATTAAGTTCCACTTGCCCCATTGCAATTTTCAATGCATTTTATTCTTCAATGAACTTTTCTTTTTTTAAAGACGCTTTTTTTAGTGTAATCCCCAATTTTGCTTTCTAAAATTTTTTTCTCCTAAATGCATTTTTGGAGTCAAGATGTTAACTTTTTTCATGATTTTCTTGCATCACTTTCATTATTTTCCCCAACTTTTCTTCTACCTCTTTGCTTTCCTGTTGGGATCGTTTTTTAAACCATTTTTCAGTGATTCCTTTCGGAGTTTGAGACTGATTCACATTTTTCCTTATGACCTTAAATGTGGAAGTTTTGATTGTGTTGATATTTTCTGATTTAGTGTTTTGATCTTCCCTGTCACCAGAGTAATTTCTTATGGTCATGTCCTTTTTTGTCGTTTACTGATTGATTTTTCCAGCCTATCTTAAGTTGTACCTTTGTAATAAAATTGGGTCCTGTATGAAGAAAGCCTTGCCCCAAGCTTGAAGTTTTTGTTCTGTTGGTTCAGAGCTGTTCCTGGGCATCTGTAAGTTTTCTGCTTTTCTAGGGTGTTATGATCTAAGGAAAGGTTATAATCCCTGATTTTCTAGTCTGAACTTTTCAAAATCTCTGACAGACCATAAGCTCTCTTTGCTTAACTGGATCTATGAACTTCCCCCTTCAGGGCTAGTCTTGGTTCTTGCCTTGGTAATGTGAATCTCCATATGGCCATTGCAACAGTCCTGGACCCAGTGCCGGCTAAGGATCCACTTTCTGACCAATTTCTCAGTCCTTACTGAGAGCCCTGGAAGCATCAGCTATTGTTGATTCGGTTGCCTTTGAAGGTCATGTGTGAGAGACCCAGGAGTGGTTACAGTAGTTTTACTAAGGATAAAAAGGTTTTATCCTTTTCAATTGTTGGTTCTTTCCAAGTCACAATTAATTTGGGGCATTATTTTATAATTATAAAGATGTTTCATTTAAGTTCCTACTTTTAGTTTTATAATTATATGAATAATTTAAAAGAATATACGTTGAAATATATTTAGTTATATTAATGTATATTAAATTTTCTGTAATTAGTAAATTTTTGTTCCTGATTAACTTTTTTAAAGTCTTTAAATAGTTGACTAAGAATGATGCTTCAATGTTTGTTTGTTTTTTTACATTTCAGGTGGTGTGCAGAAGGCGAAGATTTAATTATTTGTGATTTCTGCCCTAATGCTTTTTGTAAGAAATGCATTCGGCGCAATCTAGGGGAAAAGGAGATGGCAAAAGTGATGGATAAAAACACTAAGTGGAGTTGTTACATTTGTCAGCCAGAGCCTTTATTGGATTTGGTTGCCATATGTGACTGTGTATTTGACAATTTATCACACTTAGATCAGCAGTCTAAAAAGAAAAAGTTAGTAAGTGAAAAGACTGATAACACATGTGACCCTTCAGAGAAATTAAGCCATGGAAGTTGTGCTGAAGAGACACATCAGGTGTATAACCCTTCCTCTGATGCTATAGCACCCAATTTTCCCACATTACAGATTCCAAAAGCCTTGGTTGAGAACGTGAGAGAAACAAACGCTACTTTTCTGAAACATTTGCGACAAACATTCCATTGTTCAGAACTTAGCCCAAGTGAGAGGGAATGTCAATATGAAATTATGAAATATATGGTCATGGAGATACGTAATGCTCAGGAGGCCTTGGAAGATTGCCTGAGTAATGAAGTAATTAAATTGGTTAGAGAGATGGAGGAAAATAATAAAGAAAGAGAAAATGAGAATGTTTAAAAACATGCTAAAAGTCTTCTGATTTCTTTGTTAAGATTAAGTAAGAAAGATTTCCTTGTTCACACCTACAATATGAGGGCACCCGCTCTGTCCGACCAGATTTGTTATGTTTGGGTACTTAAACCTCTGTTTGCTTTCTGTACGCCGTCTCTTGTTATTGCCAGTCTGCCCTGATGGGGCGAGATGCCCAGTTCTCCTGAGATGTGATCAAATAAAGGCTTCAGTTTTTTCTACTTTGAAATACCTCTCGTTTTAATGGAGTTGGTGGACTTCTAACCTATCTATTTTTAGGGCCACTCTTTATTATTTTCCTAATGTAGCTCAGCAGGTGTAGGAAGAATGAGGAGTTCTGGAAAATGAGCTTCTTTCTGTAGAGCATCTTTTTTTTTTCTTTGATGATGATTACAGGATACATTGATGTCTGTGGGGATGACAGATGAGCAGTGTGAGTTTAGTGTATCTGACCATAGTTGAGTCATTTTTCCATTGTGGCTGACTGTGTGACCCCATTTGGCTTTTCTTGGGGGAGAGGGCAGAGATACTACAGTACTTTTCCATTTCCTTCTCCAACTTATTTTACAGATGAAAAACTGAGGTAAAAAGTGTTAAGTGATTTGCCCAGAATTCTACAGCTAATAAGTGTCTGAGCCCAGATTTGAATTCTTGAAGAAGAGTATTCCTGGGCCCAGTGCTCTGTCCACTGAGCCACCCAGCTGCCCGTGGTTGTGCTGCCTTGTCCCCTGGGGGTCCCTCTGATACAGAGGTGAGTGTTCCTAGAGCAGGTGGATTGCAGAGAACAAGCTGGCCTGGCAGAGCTCTCCAGGGTCTTTGGTGCTGAAGTGATAGAGAAAGCCTAGGGTGCGGTCAGGAATTCTGCCAAAGACATGAATTCAGGGCCACAAGTGACTGTTGAACGTTCATGAGGTGAAACAGGATAGGTTTTTGGAAATGACATGTGAAAAAGAAACTTTCCCTTCATTCTTCCAGTCTTACAACAACCAGAGAGATGAGGGTACACCAGGGAGATGGGAGAATCAGAGTCAACAGAACCCAAGAGCCAAACTGCTCGATTTTGAATGGGGAAAATCTGGGTTGACATCCTACTGTACATGCTGTGGACACTAGCTTGCTGTGTGACCTCAGACAACTCCCCCCACCACTCTGGGGTCTCTGCACCCATTTGGTGTCTTGAAGTAAAAACTGGGTGAAGAGACAACCGAGGCAGCAGATAGAGCACACACATAAGAGACCGGCAGGGAGGCTTTGTTTGGGAGGAGACCAAGATTTCAATGGCAAGATTGGTGGATATAGAATTAGAGGAGCTAGCTTGGAGTTCTGGCTCTACGACTGACACAAAGATACATCTCAAGTCTTCCTCGGTGTCTGATTTTCTGTATACTGCAAGGCTAATTTTTCTTTTATACAAGGCCTGGGCATTTCTGATTTGACCCTGGGAAAGTTTGGGCCAAAACTAGCTAGTTTTTTAACAGATGTCCTTCCTAGCTCAGACCAGCCTTTTTCTTGTCATATTTCCTCCATGTTTTGTCAGTGGCCAACAATGAAACTTTACTTGGTGCAAGGCCTCTGGGCTTGGCTCCTTGTCCCTTTTCTTGCACTCGCCTGCTTGGTGACCCTGAGACATGGCTGCCTCTCTGTTTTCCAAGTAGAAATAGAGACCAAGTACTGCTCTCTCCAGCTTCTTGGGGCAAGGGTGACCAGGGAGACCAACTTTGGGCAGACTTGAAAATGTGGCGAGATGTTCCTTCTCTGGATGTCCCTGAGAGATAGAGGTATAAGGATAAGATTCTGTAGGCTTTGGTCCTCAGTTTCCCTCCATGTCCATGGGGTAATTACAGTACAATGAACTAATAGTCACCCCTGTTTTTCAGCTGCTGATTAACCATAGGAAAAATACAGCTTAAAGAACACCGTCTTGGGTGGGTTCTGGCCAAATCCACCAAGAACACATTATCTATACACTGGAACTAGCCACTCCAGGAGTAAAGCTTCACTCTTGACTGACTCTGGCAGGACTGGCCTCCCTTCTGGATTAGCTCTAGGAAGTGAAGTCGGTATTGCTGGCATTTAGCCACCTTTGTTCCCTGCATTGTTTAAGTCACGATAGATCGATACCCAAACTGGAATCTCACCCATGGAGAGGACGCTCTGTCTGGGACCCACGGTCGGGACTTGCAAGGCTGTGATCTGCACTTCCCCAGCCTGAGGTCTGCAAAGTTGGTGCTTCCCGGAATCGGGGATGTATTCTTTCTTCTCTCCTCCTGTAGTCTATCTCTTTGTATTGTACTGGTTATATTAATCATAGGATGCATTAAGTGCTTTTATTGTAAGAATGGCATTGTCAATTCTAGTTTTCGGGTTTTTTTATACTTCATTGTTATTAAACTTTTTCATATAACCTGTTATATTAGGTCTTGTTCTGGGAGCAAGCCATTCTTTAGGACCAAATCATAAATCTTAACCTAACAGTCTCTAGTCAAGCCTGGATGCTAAAGTTTCAAAAGTGGGGGCAATCTTTCTGAACGACTGAATCCTTTTTGTTCTTCCTTTCCACCTCTTCATTAATACCCTTCAGATTCTTGCCTTCATTTAAAAAATGTTCAAGGATTTTTTTTTTAACATCACAGTATTCTACGTATCCCTCCATCTTTCTTTGCTTCCTGAGAGTCACTACATGTGACAAGTGGTATTTTATGTTTCAGGAAGGAAAAAAACAACATAAATATATAGTGAGAGAGGAAAAGATATCTGTGGTGGGAGACAATCTTTCTGGGAACACTCCAGTTACTACAGCCTTGGTCTCTATTGAAGCACATTGAATGTCTGAACACTGAGAAGAATAGACACTTGTGGTTAGAGACACACTTTCTGAGAACATCCCACTTACTATAGATTTACTCTCTGGGAAAGCACATCTAGCATCAGAACATTCTGTGGATGAGGTACTTATGCGGGGAGACACACTCTCTGATAGCCTTCCAGTTACTACAAGCTCACTCTCTGGGGAAACACATCTACTCTCAGAACATCCAGAAGGAAAGACACCTGTGGCAGGAGAAACTCTCTGGGAACATTTTAATGTAAGAAAAGGACTGAGAAGGCTTTCTGGGCAAAGAAACCAACTTTTGAGGGAAACAATGGTGGGCTCTATGGTGCATCCAGTAGGTCTGAGACCTTACCTTGTTTCCCTTAATAAAGGTTGGTTCCTATGCCCAGAAGACCTTCCCAGTCTCTTTCTTACACCAGTTGCTTCAGGATTGCTCTCTAAGGAAACGCATCTAGACTCAGAACATTGAGCGGACAAGATCTTTGTGGCGGGAGACACTCTTTCTGGGGACAGTCCACTTAATACAGGTTTCCTCTCTGGGAAAGCCCAGCAAGAGAAAAATTGGACATTTAATGAAATAGAGGCCGCTGAAGCATTCCTGAACAAAAGACAAGTGATGACTTTGAAATATGTGTCAAGAGAAGCATTAAAATGTAAATATGTTAGAGATCATAAGTTAACTCAATGATGTTAAACTAGGTACTCTTTTAAAACGGAAGATGATAAACATGTCTCCTATGAATTTTAATAATACTAGAGCAGGTAGAAGGATTGTACCTAGAAAGAGGGCTTGGGAATGAGACATTTAGTTGTGGATAATATAAAATATATGGACAGGTGAGAAACATGGATGACCTGGGAGATGATAGAATGGAAAGAAAGAATGGGGGCAAGATCTCATAAAAACAGACAAGCAAGGAAGAAGTTTTATCTTGGAGTGGAAAGAAATGGTAGTGAGGGAGGGAAGACTCCATTGCTTGAACCTCCCTCTCATCTAAATTTGTTCAAAGAGGGAAAACATCTATATCTATATGGATCATTCAATTGGTCATAAAATGTATTTTGCCCTAAAGAAAATTAGGAAAATTGGAAAAGGGAAAGAAAAAGTATTGGTAAATTTTGGATAGCTAAAAAATTCAATGGCCATCCAAAAGAAAAATTAGAGAGGGGACACTATAAAAAGAGAGAGAGAAGAAGAAGAAACAGAGGTAAATAGCATGGAGGGAAAACATAATCATGACTGAGTGAACGGGTTGAACTCACTCATAAAATGGAAGGGGGTAGCAAAATGAATTAGAAGCAGGAATTTAACAATGTTTGCGTATGTATTTGATTTTGCAAAAAAAAAAAAAAACAGTTGAAATAGAGAACTGGAATTAAATTTTAGTTGACTGGAGCAGAAACTATTAGGTCTTATATGAAAAAAAAATGAAACAGTAGCACACATGATGTCAGAAAAAAAAAAGCCAAAGCAAAAATAGCCCGGATTAAAAGAGGTTAGCATAGAATCTAAATCTTGACCAAGGAGCTCCAGACAATGGAATAAAACTTGGGGATAAAGCAATATGTGCACAAAGGCATAGGATTCAAATTCTTCAAGGAAAAATTTAATGAATTACAGGAAGAAGCAGACAATAAATGTATAGTAGTGGAAGATCTCATCTTTTCCCTCTGAGAGCTAGATAAATGCAACTATAAAATAAAGTAGAAAGAAATCAAGAAAAGTAATAGAATCTTAGAAAATTTAGATATAAAGAACCTCTGGAGAAAACCCAATGGGAACAGAAAGGAGTACAGATACATGTTGTTTTTTGTCAGTTCACATTATGTGAATTTGACTATGTAAGGAAATCTCCAAGAAATCTGCATTGCCAAAACCACATATTTCAATTGTATCAAAGAGTCCTGGGATCTCTTTCAGCTCCTGCCCCTCAGATTGGCACCTCCTCTCACCAATCCCCCCCACCCCAAACCATCAAAAACATTCTCCAGCAGAAAGCAGAACAGATCTGCAGAGAGACAGCCAGCACCACTGATGGATCTGCATCTGCCTTAAGACATTCAGTGCTGAGGGAGGAGAACTTGGTTTCAGTGGGCCCATCCACCTGAGAGTTTGGTCCTTGCATTTGGGCATTCTGTCCATCCTCGTTGGAGCACCATGTCCATCCCATCCCACAGGTTTCCATGCCCGTGCCTCCTGCCATGGTCTTTCTTTCAGCTCTAGCCTGGCTCTCCTGTAACTGGTCCCTGCACAGATGTGCTCCTCCTGCTCTTGATTCCTTGTATCCAGTCCCCATCCTTGACCCACGTGACAGCCCCTCCTCCATGGTAGCATATTCTGCCCTTTTCACTTACTACTAAGTGATGAGACTCAGTAAATACAAAGTGCTATGGAATGGGTTCTTTCTGAGACTGTAGAATTCTGATTTGGCTTGTCATCCAGCAACCTGAATGTCATGAACTGAACAACTAAAAGAAAAGAAAGTTTGCTTGAACTCTCTTACGCTATTTTATCAGCCCTGACAACCCTGTTTTATAACTGCAATTTAAGGAATTGGATTTTTTCACTTTTGCTTATAAGTTTGAAGGAAATAACAGATCAGACAATTTTGCCATCACTTATGAAAGTTGTAAGATTCTTAATTCAGCTTTCTGGAGTTGTTATAAGATTAAAAAATAAAATTGGTGCTCATTGAAAGGACTTTACCTTAGGTATGAGAGTATGCAACAGAATTAGTCTATTTAAAGTATCAAAGAGCATAGTCCACAGCTACTCTGAGAACACATGGGGTGTGCAGTCAGGAGCAGCAAGTTCTTGCATTTGTCTAGGGTCATTTTTGATTCCCCTTATTTATAAAGTCATCAGGCATCTCAAAACCATATTGCAAGATGGTATAGGTAATCAGCCTTGGAAAATGCAATTGTCATGGGTGATTAAATTCCCAAACAAGAATTAGGTTTAATGAGAATCTCCAAGTCTGTTTATTAAATAAAAGGGATTTTAATGATTGTTCTTTATATCAGGATTAATTTGAATTAGAAAAGAAGGGAAAAAGTGAAAAATGTTATATGAAATCCCTTATGGGTATGAGTCCTAATAAAGTTTGTTATTGTGATAATATCAGTTTGTACTGAGTCATCTTAAAAGATGTTCCCATCTTGAAAGGCATTTTGAGAATAGTACTTCATATGCTAAATATGAAGTACTTAGATATCAAGAATTTTCTGTGAATACAGAAAATTAAATATAATTTACTGTTATCAATGTGAGGTTATGGTCAATACCTATTATTTAGGGTATATTTAGGATCCTTTAGAGCCAAATCCACGTAAATCTCTAATGATGACATTTACTATTTGAGATAAAATCTCTTAGGACCACCTGATACTGATTTGAGTTTTGAATTCAGCTATGATTGTTTGATGGTTCATGAACTCACCATTTGAGAGAAATACCACAATTAGTCACAAGAATGTGATCCTGAACTATATAACACGTGAAGGTGTGTTATCTGGACAAAAGATGGAAGGACCACCTTTGGCTTTGATTAACATGAAATCCTCCTCATTCAATTTGTCCATTGTAGTTCTGTGATTAGGTTTATTTCTCACTTGATGATTCCTGAGTCTGAATATGAGGTGGAATTGTTACTGCATGTTTGGTTAACAATTGTGACTCTGATCTGAAGTCAAACAGAGCTAAGAGAGCTTTATTCTGGCACACACGTGCCTTCAGTCTTAAGGCTACAGGACCAGTTTGATGTTGTTATAATCATGTGCTTCCTTTTCCTTTTATACCTTTTTTTCCTATAGTCAGAACCAATTTTCTATAGAAGATATGAGCACACTATAAGAACTTGCTGTTTTCAGTCTAAAATATATAGCCGTATCTTGAACAAATAAATGAGTACTTGACCTAGTCTTCTGCCTGTTACTATGAGTGTGTATATGCATATATGTTGATGTGTATGTATATATGCATAGGTATACATGCTTGTATGAAATAAGGCCCTTAAATATTTCAAAATGATGTAAGAATAATTGGGTATTGATACAACTATTTGTGTGACCTACCTGTTATTCTGTTGATTATGGAAGGTAAATCAGAAATGTTTTCAGTGGGGTTTGGAGAAGAGAAGAGACTTGTAGTGCATTCACTTTTCTTAGAAGAAGGTTCCCACAGGTGACCAGCCACCCTCCACAGACCGCTTCCCTCCCAGTTTTGGTGAGTCTCCTCTGGAGCCCCTTGACCATCACTACCCAATGTTTCCCTTCTGCCAAGGATGCTGTAAATCTCAGTGTGTCTAATGGTATTGTAAAAACTGACCACATTCTAATCATACTTGCTTGGGTTTGAACATAAATGGATGACAGTGCTGTAACCCCAACATCTCCTTTTTAATTTGACCAATGCTGGAAGTACTTTTTTCTATTGATCTACTCATGGTTCCTTATACAACTTGGTTCCCTTAATGCCCACCTGCCAGCCCTTCCTAAGCAATCTCCCCTCACCCAGTGTCTGTCTCCCAGATTCAATATCATGGCTATTTTTTTTATGGTTTTTAGGGAACTGGGTAAACTATCTTTGACCCATACCTTGGTTATTTGGAACTTAATGTTGTCTCTGCTAATCTTATCAAGGCACTGGAAGAACTCACCCAGGTCAACTCCCAGTCCCTCAAAGATCTGTAAATGGGCAATCCTATATAACTGCATTGCTTTAGACTACCTCCTTGCCTTTAAAGGGGGTGTCTGTTCTCTGGCCAATAATGGCTATCTTGTTTACACCAACACCTCCCACCAAGTTGAATTACAACTGACCCAGTTCTTAGGAGGCCAATTATGTGACTGAATTTCATCAGAAACTCCTTTCAAATGCTTGGGGACAAACTCCAGGGGATCTACTGTCCTCTCTCATGATACTTTCCTAATTGTAATTTTGCTTTTGATATGTAGACTTTGCATTTTAATAAGATTTGTGTCTTATGTCTCACCTCAATCATTTTTCACATGGCCTTGCAGGAGGGATATCACTGCATACCTCAGCCTCTGCAAGGGGCAGCTCACCTTTGCATGCTGCTTGGGTGCAATTCCCATCCATCTCTACTGTTATCAGCCTGAAGCAGTTGTGGCAGATGAGACCTCCATCCCCAGCCCCAAAGGAGAAAAGGATAGAGTTACAGCATCTGCCCCAGACCCATAATCCTATCTGTTTCTCAAAGAAACTTCACTGCCCTAAAAAGACCCTGTAGCTTTTCCATGCTTCTGTAGCTGCTGCTGCCCCAGCTCCAGAATAAAGGGGCTTTTTTGTATTTTTTTCATGCAAACCATAATCCAACCACAGGAAGATTTCCTACACATACCTTACCTGAGGTTTTCCAAAAGTATTCAGAGAGCAACAGATTTCCCTGCTCTGTCCAATTCTCTTTAATTTTTTTTACTTCCTTTTCTTTCTGTATGTAAGCCCTCATCTCACTCTGCCAGCTTTCTCCTCTCCTTTAGGTAGGAAGCTGGTAGGGTGCATCACCCCATAACAAGCAAATGCCCAAATAAATGCCTTTGCTTGAGTTAGAGATGGTTGAATCTTCAGGGACACGACCACACCTCAGGCCCCAGCTCTCCAACATCTTTGCCGTAGCCCCACTTTGAGTCCTTTCCCATAAAAGATCCCACCTTGTGAAATGTGAATCCCTCTAAGAACTTTGCCTGCCTTCTGGCATCAATAAAGCTTTTTGCTCCTTGACTCTAAGACCGCCTGAGCCTGTGACTTCTTTCTAGATGACTCCCTACTTTTATGACTCCTTTCCCCCATCATTTCCCTGGAAATGGGGATAATTTGGGCATGGTGTGAACAAGAGTGCAGAGGCCTTCCCAAAAGAGAGGAAGGCTGGGACAGAGTGGAGCCACATAAGAAGAGTAGTCCTGTGCACTGGGGCAGGTCAAAGGCAAAGGCGCTGGTGTAAGAGAACAATTCCCAGGGGGTTAAACTCATGGAGTAGAGGGCTTCCAGGCATGGGTACTTAGCTGGGTCACTGTAAGGAAACAAAGGGCATTCTGGGAATCCTACACTGACCTGGAAATAGAAGACTTGGCCGTGACCTTTCCTGGGGACCAGGCTCAGAGGTGTGATGCCTGGTTTGGTGGGGGAGGTTCCTGCACTCCACTTCTTAGAGAAAGCACTTAAAGTGTCCTAGAAAAGCCGGGGCCACAGAAGCTGGCCACGTGAGGCCTTTAGGGGAACAACCCACCAGGACTTTAGAATGAAGGTAAAAGTCAATATATGTGACTTAGGGACTCAGGGGGTCTAGGTGGTTTGTGCCCAGGACACAAAGTGGAGCCTGAATGGACCCGAGAATACCTAGAGAATTTAGCAAGAGAGGTTTCAAATCTCCCATGAACTCTTTTCACCCTCCCTGATGACTGGGGGGTCAGTAATTGCCTAGTATAAAAGCAACTGACTTAATGAAACTCTTGTGAAATGAGTACCTATGTATTTATTTAAGAACCCACCAAAAAGGACTACTTTTTTTAAATTATAGCTTTTTATTTTCAAAACATATGCATGGGTAATTTTTTCATCATTGACCCTTGCAAAATCTTCTGTTCCAAATTTTCCCCTAGATAGCAGGTAGTCCAAAACATACTTATTCGGTTGTCTTGCTCCACAAGAAAAATCAGATGGAGAAAGGGAAAAAAAATTCTGAGAAGGAAAACAAAAATGCAAGCAAACAATGAAAGAAAGTGAAAATGCTATGTTGTCCACATTCAGTTCCCACAGTCCTCTCTCTGGGTGTAGACAGCTCTCTTCATTACTAAACAATTGGAACTGGTTTGAATCATTTCATTGTTGAAGAGAGCCACGTCCATCAGAATTGATCATGGTATAATCTTGTTGTTGCTGTGTATAATGATCTCCTGGTTCTGCTCATTTAACTCAGCATCAGTTCATGTAAGTCTCTCAAGCTTCTCTGTATTCATCCTGCTGGTCATTCCTTACAGAACAATAATATTCCATAACATTCA
This sequence comes from Antechinus flavipes, assembly GCF_016432865.1. Lineage (NCBI taxonomy): Eukaryota > Metazoa > Chordata > Mammalia > Dasyuromorphia > Dasyuridae > Antechinus > Antechinus flavipes. Next base: position 5,930,781 of record NC_067404.1, read on the forward strand.
TATACCACAATTTACCCAGCCATTCTCCAATTGATGGGCATCCATTCAATTTCCAGTTTCTAGCCACTACAAACAGGGCTGTTACAAACATTTAGGCACATACAGGCCCCTTTCCCTTCTTTAGTATCTCTTGGGGTATAAGCCCAGTAGAAACACTGCTGGGTCAAAAGGTATGCACATTTTCATAACTATTTGAGTGTATTTCCAAATTGCTGCCTAGAATGGTTGGATCTGTTCACAGTTCTACCAGCAATGTATCAGTGTCTCCGTTTTTCCACATCCCCTCCAATATTTGCCATCTTTTCCTGTCCTCTTAGTCTGACAGGCGTGTAGTGGTATCTCAGAGTTGTTTTAATTTTTATTTCTCTGATCAATAGTGATTTGGATCACCTTTTCATATGACTAGAAATAGCCTTAATTTCTTCATCTGAAAATTATATGTTCATATTTCTACGTTAGTTATGTTGTGAAAGAAGAATCAGAACAAAAGTGAAACACTATGAGAAAGAAAAAAACACAACAAAATGCAAATAATATGCTTTAATCTGGATTCAGACTTAATAATTCTTTCTCTGGGAATGGGTATCATTTTCCATCATGAATCTTTTGGAACTCTCTTAGATAATTGTACTTCTGAGAAGTACAAAGCTATCAAAGAGAAGTACAAAGTCTATCTGCATAATGTTGCTGTTACTGAGTATAAAGTTCTCTTAGTTCTGCTCATTTCACTCGGTATCAGTTCATGTGAGTCTTTCTAGGTTGTTCTGAAATTCACCTGGTCATCATTTCTTATAGAACAATGGTATTTCATGACATTCCCATACAACATTTTGTTCTGCTATTTGCCAGTTAATGGGCATCTCCTCAATTTCCAATTCTTTGGCATCACAAAGGAACTGTTATAAACATTTTTGTATATATGGGTCCTTTTCGTGCTAAATAATTCCACTGTACTGGGGAGGGGTGAAATTAAACATTTTTTAAAATAACTTTTTATTGACAGAACATATGCCTGGGTAATTTTTTTCATTACCCCTTGCACTCACTTCTGTTCCGACTTTTCCCCTCCCTCTCTCCACCCCCTCCCCTAGATGGCAAGCAGTCCTATACATTTTAAATATGTTATTATATATCCTAGATACAATATATGTGTGCAGAACCAAACAGATCTCTTGTTGCACAGGAATAATTGGATTCAGAAGGTAAAAATAACCCGGGAAGAAAAACAAAAATGCAAACAGTTTACACTCATTTCCCAGTGTTCTTTCTTTGAGTGTAGCTGCTTCTGTCCATCCTTGATCAATTGAAATTGAGTTAGATCTTCTCTTTGTCAAAGAAATCCACTTCCATCAGAATACATCCTCATACAATATCGTTGTCGAAGTGTATAATGATCTCCTGGTTCTGCTCATTTCACTCAGCATCAGTTCATGTAAGTCTCTCCAAGCCTCTCTGTATTCATCCTGCTGGTCATTCCTTATAGAACAATAATATTCCATAACATTCATATACCATAATTTACCCAGCCATTCTCCAATTGATGGGCATCCATTCATTTTCCAGTTTCTAGCCATTACAAAAGGGCTGCCACAAACATTTTGGCACATACAGGTCCCTTTCTCTTCTTTAGTATCTCTTTGGGGTATAAGCCCAGTAGTAACACTGCTGGATCAAAAGGTATGCACAGTTTGACAACTTTTTGGGCATTGCTCTCCAGAATGGTTGGAATTGTTCACAACTCCACCAGGAGTTAAACATCTTTACACAATTGCAAAAGTGGGTTATTGTAGTACAAGCACAATTACAGAAGCAAGGCCAAGCTTCTTTATACCTGTCCCAGCCTCCTCTGTTTACACATTGACAGACTACTATGGAGTGTACAATTTCCTAATTTATGAACTGTTACATATAAGGTCTTTGGTATGTCCACTTTCTGCCACATGCATCGCATCACCATTAAAATTCCCAGAGTGGGAAAAGTCAATATTTATGAGCTTTCTGGGCATGAGCATTCCAGACAAGGCTTAACCATTTCTCTCCTTAAGTGACTCCTAGCCCCAAAGTAAGATGTAACAAGTTTTATCGTATTTTACTTAGCTCCTGTGCTGACTGTAAACCCTTGCTCTATTTGAGTTACCCTCAATCACAAAGACCAGATAGGTGCTCTGACATTTTCTTTTGTTTAATTTCTCGTGTTGGAAACCCTGTTTTCTTTCTCTTTTTTTCCCTTTTGATCTGATTTTTCTTTTTCTTTTTCACTTTTTCAATCATGTTTGTTTAGAAGAAAATTTAGGGCCAAAAATCAAAATATAAACATGTTATATTGACTAGACATATATTGCCATACCCACAATTGTCTAAACTTTATAATGGTTCTTTAATTAAAATAAAATTATTTTTATTACCCCAATTTGAAACTATGACTAATTGAGAAAGTTGTTTCTGAGTTGAAATTCTTTAAAATAACCTATTAGTTTCTGGGATTGTTGAAGTAAAAGAAAAGTTGTAAAGGACTGAAATAAATGCATATTCATTTTCTAATCTGTCTTTAGTTTCGATCAAAACCCATGAAAGCTCCAAATATGATAACATAATAAATGTTTATTGTTTTAAAAAACCAGTATTTTCAGTTCTCTTATGTAGTCCATGCTGAATATTTTAATTCTACAACTTACCTACTTATGAGTTTGGGATCTTTTGGCTGTAAGGAAGGAATGAAGGATAGGAGGAAGGAAAAATCTTTCAGAAGCAAATAGCATTCTCTTGCCTTCAGTAACTTTGCATAAATTTATTTCTTGTCTTCAGGAATATTTAAACCAGACTATCTTATTAGTACAATAAATAAATGCATCATATCTGACAAGAAACAGTCTAAGTCATAAGGCTTAAGTCAATATTTGCAAGAAAAGGAGTAGAGGAGACATCTTTTAAACAAATGTGGAAGACTGGCTCTGGAACAAGTGCAACAGCAAATTATGGGAATTCAAACCCATAGATATGGCACTGGAACATTAATTTTTTTCCACCATATGAAAAACTAGAAAATAAAGTAAAAATAGATTTCATTTTAAATTCATTTGGATTTGCCTACCTTCTTATGAGTAGTAAATGGACTCAACTTCTTGGGAGCCTACTTCATGGCTTAGACTTTAAGGAGGAGGGATTCTCTTCAAGTTCTTTGGAGGATAGATCCTTGGCTTCTTAAATTTGTCACTGGCTGGAATCTTCTCCAACTTTGTGGAAACTTGTTAGTCTGTTCTGCGATCTCCGCAACCTTGAAGGCCTTTTTCCTTTTACTTGTGGTGTTTCAGCACTGAGTCTCTGTCCTGTAGACTCCTTTATCCAGCTTGCTCTGTGAAGTTTTGAGCACTTTCTTCCAGTTCCAGCCAGGCTCTCCTGTAACTGTTCTTTGCTGTAATTGTGTTTCTCTTGCTCTTGCTTCCTGGTATCCAGTCCCCAGCATTGACCCTTATATCGGCTCCTCTTCTGTGGCAGCAGTCTCTTTCTTGCCTCCCTCCTGCTCTTTTATACATTCATGGGTAAATCACACTATATAAAGTATCTGCAGAATGATTCACTATAAAAAACAACAATACATTATTGACTGTTTTGCTATCCCCACCCCCAACCTGTCATTTCTCTGCCAGTTTTAGCTGCATTGATTTTGGTTGGAGAAAAGCTGTTTAATTTTGTGTAACCAAAACTGTTCATTTTGTCTCCATTGACCCTGTCTGTCTTTTGCTTGGTTATGGCTTCTTTCCCTTTTTATTCAAATTACAGTTAATTTCTTCCAATTATGAAGCTAGCTTTTAAGTTCATGGAATATACCTAAACTGACTTTTGTCTTTTCTGTGAAATGTCCGAACATGAGGTTCTCCTAGACTCCTTGCCAGTTTTCCTAACAGTTTTTATTGAATAGTGAATTCTCCCATAGCTAAGATCATTTGCTTTCTCAAACAGGTAGAAACTGTGCTCTTTTGCTCCTGGGTATTTTGTATCTGGTTCCAATAATCGCTCTTTCTTTCCCAGTGATAAATTGCATAATGATATTGGCCTTGTAATGTAGTTTTAGAATCTGGTACTGCTAGGGCCTCTTTCTTCCCATTTCCCCCATTAATTTCCTGTGTATATAAAAAAATCTGTAGGTATTTTGATTTGTATTGCACTGTATTAGTAAATTACTTTAGGTAATATTATCATTTTTATGGTTTGAATTTTGCCTACTAGTGAGCAATGCATATTTCTGCAATTATTTAGATCTGCTTTTATTTATGTAAAAAGTGAACTGTATTAATTCAGTTTCTGTGTATATTTTGGCAAGTAAACATCCAGTTATTTTATACTACCTGTAGTTACTTTCAATGCAATTTATCTTCCTTTCTCTTCCTGGTGGGTTTTATTGGTAATTTACAGAATATTGTTAACTTGCTTGGGTTACTTGTACCCTTCTGTCTTTCCGTAATTGTTGTGTTTCATTTATGTTTTTAGTTCTTTAGAGTTCTCTAAGTAAACAATAATATCATGTGTTGTAATCCCGGAGAAACTGAGGTAAAACAGAAATTAGGTTTTTAATACTTTTATAGTGGAAAATGTGGACTAGCAGAAGCCAGTAACCAATGGGACTTTTGTCTCAAAGCATCCAGCTTTGAGCAATTAATTCCAGAGACTTTTATAGGGCTCCAGCTATCAGGAAAACAAAGGCAAGGGGGACAAGGCAGAACACTGGGTGAGTGGAGAGCCATAATTTCAAGAAAGGATCATAATTCAGTTCTGACAGGATAGGGGTCAGGAGATGTCCGTTCTAGGGCAAGAGATACCCAAGCATTTGAAATAAGTCATCTAGAGTTTTATGACTCTTTGGAAAGTGAGAGTGGCCAGAGCTTCGAGGCCCGAATTTTCTCAGACCCAATGGGGCAAGGAAGGGGGATGGGCACAACAATTCCACTCAGAGCATAATAATTCAGGGAAACTGAGGCAGAACAATTCCGAGAAACTGAGGCAGGGAAACTGAAGTATTACACTGCAAAGAGTGATTTGTTTTCTATTGTATATTTCTTTGCTGATATTTTTTCCATTTCTTTTCTACAGAGTTATTACTATAACTCAAATTTTGAGTAAAATATTCCATTGTAATGATGATCCCCATTATCTATTATATGTAATGAAGAAAATTCTTTTGAGCCTTATGGTTTCTGGTAAATTATTTAATAGCAAGGTCAGCAAATTACCATTAAAGTAGGTCAGTTAATCCCTAAGTGATAGGTGACAATTTGGCAGGTATATAGAGCTTTCTATATACAATTGCACAGAGGAAAGTGTCTCTCTAGCAGCACTCCCAGCAAGGAAAGAAATTCAATAGACACGTTTGCAGAGTACTGTGAGTGAAAAGTGCAGGGTGAAGGCTCCACTCTGAAATAAGAACTGGCACGTAAAGCCTTTCCTGGCTCACAAAAACTTCTGTGTCATTTGGGAAACAATCAAGAGGTTTGATTGGAACATTTAGTTAAAATTCAGAGGTTATAAAAACGAAAGTTACATGCTGGTCAGTTGTACTTTTTAAACTGTGTGTGTGTGTGTGTGTGTGTGTGTGTGTGTTCTTATTGGAAATGTCATTGTAAGTTAGAAGCACCTTCTCATTTTTGTAATAGATTATATTTTATCTGACTTTTAAGGATTGTTTTGTTTTCTTAACAAAATAAAAGGGAAAATTAAGGGAACAGGATATGGAAGCCCAACTCTTTCTACGAACTCCCCAAACTACAATAACTTGAAGAAAGGAAAAATAAAATCCTACCACTTGGATCTACTACTGAATGATGAGACTTTGTAAAAACAAAGTGCTGTGGATTCTTTCTGAGATTGTAGAACCCTGATTTAGCTTTTTTCGAGCAACTTGAACGTTATGAACTGAACAAGTAAAAGAAAAAAAAAGGTTGTTAAAAACCTATTATTGCTAAGTTGATGTCTTGCTGTGCTCTATGCTCCCCTGCCTAAGAGACTTTAGTTTGGGGAGCAAAGCGGGTCTTCACAGGTGGATTGCCCAAGGCTCCAACTCCGCTTGGCTCCCTGCTGTGAGCTCTCTTTATTCCTCCTGCCTTCCTCCGACCCCCCCTCCTTCTCCTCTCCCTCCATCTCCTCTTTTTAATCCTCCCCCTCCATCTCCTCCTCCTCCTTCTCTTCCTCCTCTTCCCACCACCACCACCACTACTATAGCTGCTTTTGGCACTTACTTCTCTCCCACCCCAGCGAGGCAAACGTGCTTCAGATAAATTTTGAGGGGAAATGGGGATTTTGAGGCACAGAACTACAATTTTTTTTCATATCTGTGCAAAGGTTCAAGGACAGGAAATTGAACTCAAAGTGTAAAAGGTTATAAGACTGTTGCTTTAGAAGGACCCTAGGCCAGTCAGTTTGACTTCATTGCCTCATTTGCAAACTGCGGCGGAGAAGGAAATGGAAAATGGCTCCAGTAGGTTTTCCGAGAAAGCCCCACCTGGGTTCCCAATGTCCCCTGACTGAAGGGACTACTTAGAAGAGGTGCCGAGTAGAGTCGTGCAGACCTTTGAAGAGCTTCCTGTCAGTCGGAGCGGGATCGTATAACTTCTTGGTAGTGAGAAGGAGAGAAGGGGATGGGCCTGCTCTAGAAAAAGAGAATTTGGCAGCTGGGAAGAAGACGGAACGCTGAAGGAAGGGCGGATGTCCTGCCTGCGGCAGCTGTGTTTGTGCCGAAAAAGGGATGATGACGTGGAAATAAATGTAGCGATATTTGCGTATTTGGAGTAAAGGTTCTATGGTGATTTTAACAATCAAGTTTGTTTTATTATTATGGTGTTTTCATTTTCCAAATGTATACAACGACAGTTTGCCACATTCCCCTTTGCAAGTCCCAAGTTTTTCTCCGTCCTTCCCCCGCCCTCTCCTTCCTGGACAGGAAGTGATTCCCTATGGCTTAAATATGTGCAATTCCCTATTCCTCAATGATGACTTGGCCCAAAATTCTAAAATGACACAGTAGCATAATAATGGCGAAAGAAAAAAAGGGAGAAAGGATGAAAAGGAAAAAAAGGGGGACATGGGGAGAGAGGCAGGAAAGGGAGAAGAGAAAATGAGAGATGGGGGAGGAAATAGTGCGGGAATCAGAAAGGAGAGTGAGAAGTGGGGGCGGGGAGAGCGAAGAGGAAGCGCGACCCAGTTTCTATGGAAACGGCCTATCCTGGAGTCCGGATGTGGTCTCTAGAATCTGGGGCCCCATTGTTTTCCGGTTTCAGTGATTGGCTTACTCGTTGGCCAATCATCTTCGCTGGTTTAGGTTGCTCGGTGGGTGGGTCCAGTCGGGAGAAGAAGTGAGATGGCGTCTCCTGAGCTCCCGCTCCTGAGGTAACTATTTCTCCTTTTAAAGACATGTTTTTTACTTTTATTTTTCTCTTATTGTCATTTCCTTTAATTCATTAGTAAACATAAGTCCTATTTATGTTTTTTTGAAGAGTTTTCCCTTTATTTTCAGTGCGTTATTTTAGGTCTTTTCCCGCTTAGATTCGGCCTCATTTAGTTTTTTACCTTTTCCTCAACCATTTAGAGTTATTTCAATAAGTTTCTTTCTCGAAATCTCATTTTATTTGTTTCTCCTAGACAGTATTTGTTACATTTTTTCGATTTATATATTATTGGAATTAATTGTTCTTGAACCGTTTAACTGACTTTACTTGTAAAATGTTCTATTATTGTATGTTTATTTTCTTTTGTTGAAAGTTACTGGTGATGTGAACAATTTATTTTGATCTTGCATCTTTTTCCTAGATAAACTCTGTGGAAAATATAGTGATCTTTTACGATGGAAAATCCCAATGATGAGGTAAGTGTGATTTCTTCGATGGTAAATGAATGTTAAGCATTAAAAAAAAAATTCTCATCGTTTCTGATTCTGTGATCAAATATTTTATGAATCTAAATAAACGGCCCAGGGAAGGAAAAGTGGATTTTAATCAGTGGTTGGGTGTTTTTGATTCTTAATTCTTTGGCCACAGGGGGAAAAAAAGGCATTTTGTGCCGTGTAACCCACTGAGATCCTATATGACTCATGCCTGGTTACTATTAAGGCAATATTCTATGTGTAATAAAAATCCTTGTTTCCTGATAAACGCTTGTTCTGTGTATATAAAAATGTTATTGACATAAATTCACTTTTAAATATATAATTTATAAGTGTAAACATATCCTTTCCTAATTATACCCTGCTTGAGGGTAATTGGGGAAATGAAAGGGGAGGGAAAGAATTAAAAAGGCTCCCAGCAGAGAACAAAAGAACAATTTACAAGGAAGTAAAGAAAAGATAGACACTTATTCCTATAATTTCTTCTACTGATATATGTGTGTGCAAATATACACTTTCTTAAACTGATAATTTTTTGTACATATTTTGAATCCTCCATGACAGTGTTCTCTTTGGTTTTATTTTGTCTCATATTTCTTTTTGGTTTTTCTCTTTTATTAGTCTGCTTTTTAAAACACAATGTTTTTTTAAAAAAATAAAGTGTATAAGGAATTCATTATTAATTGAATGAAAAAATGGCGACTCGGGAGTATGATGGTGTCCTTGACAATCATACGGAATAAATTGTTGTAAACAATGTAAGTCTAAATATGACAGAAAATATAGTCAAAATAAAATTGTAAAAAAAAATTTTCAAATAAGATGAAGGTTACAGCAGAAATGCTTGTTTTCAGTACTATAATAATTAAGCCATTCCAGAATGCTAACTACATTAGCCAAATTAGTAAGTCAAAGATAAATATATACATGGACAAAGAAGAAACGTTTTTAGATGAGAGGATAGGATACAGAGTAATATTAAAAATTACGTTAATAATTTATTCATAAGGAAACAAAGAACAATAAAAAAGAGAGAGAAAAGGGCGGGGGTGAGGGAGGGGGAGACAGATCTGTAAACTCCTTTGATCCAGGAAATATTAGGGTCCTTGCACTTACTGTGTTAATAGATTTGCTTTCCCTGCACCAAATTCTGGTTGAAATAGGGAAAAGACTGGGAAATGGAGGGAAAAAAGAACAAAAAATGGAAACAGCTCAGGTACTCAGCAAAAACATATTTTCTGAGAATAGATTCTATAATGTGCCAAAAGTGCAAACTCACTTTCTACCTCCACCTGCCTTTCAAACATCTAGAACTGCAAGTGAAGGAGACATCTTAAGCCTAGTATGTGTAAGATTATTTTTCTTATCTTCCCTATTTCTGATAAGAATATCCACCATCTTTCTAGTCCCTCAGGCTTACAGCCTAGGAGTCATTCTGAACTTTTCAGTGTCTCTTAGCCTCCATATCCAAGTTGTTGTCCCAGCGTATTGATTTTACCATCTTAACCCCTCTCAAATGCTCCCTTTCTCCCCTGGTTATAATTTCACACGAGGCTATGGCAATATCCTGACTTAAGTTTTTCCTACTGCACTCTAGTAACCTTTCAGTCACTACAGTGATTTTCCTAAAACATCATTTAAATGATGTCATTCTCTGTTCCTTAGCTCCCCCACCCCCCACCCAGTATCCATAAACTCCATTGGCAAGAGCAACTACAAAATGCTTGGCCATTCAAAACCCATCATAACCTAGCACTCTTGTGTCTTTCATAGGCTTCTTACCTTGCCCTCTATAATACAGTAACACTGGCCTCCTGGCCATTCTCTGAACAAGACCCTTTTTCTCTGGCCATTCTCTGATTTTTCCCCATCCATGCAATGCCCTCCTTACTCATTTCTAGCCACTGATTCTGTCCCTTTAAGTCTGAACTAAAATCCTGCCTTCTCAGCAACCTTCCCTAGCCCTTCCTAATTCCATTGTCTGCTTTTGTCAACTTTTCCCATTTATCCGGGATATAACTCCTTTTAATCTGTTTGCTAGTTATCTTGCTATAAGCTGGTCAGCTTCTTGAGTACAGGGGCCATCTTTTTGCTTCTCCTGTGCTTATCTCAAATCCTTAGGAAATCTGTAATTTACTGAAGTGAATTCTGTCATGAACAGTCTGACACAACTGAAAAATGACTGAATAAGAACACCTTGGGATAGCTAGGTGACTTAGTACAGAATGGCCTGGATTCAGAAAGTCTTGTCTTTCTGAGTTCAAATCTGACCTCAGAAATTTACTCATGGTATAATCCTGGGCGAGTCACTTCACCCTGTTTGTCTTCGTGTCCTCCCATGTAGAATGAGTGGGAGCAGTAATGGCAAAGCACTCCAATATCTCTGCCAAGAAAACCCCACATGGGGGTCACAAAGAGTTGTATACACCGGAAAAACAAAAACCGTGGATTCGCTGACACTTGTATTTGGCTTTTCTTTTTAGGGTCGTGGGCAATCTGAAGAACTGAAGCCATCGTGCCCTGAGAGGTTAGTTAGTGTTTCTGACCAAAGTACATGGATTTATTTTAAAAGTACAAATACACCAAGGATGTTGTCCATCTAACTGCTGTCTTTATATCTCTGTCTTCTGTTATTTCTCCTTCTATATCTTTGTTAAACATACAAGGTATGAAGTGATGCAAGTTAGTACTGAGTTGTGTATGGAATTATGAACATGGTTTGAAACGATGTTTATATCAACTTTACTGACACTCACCAAGGAAGCCGGTTTTCTGACAACTTTGACTTGTTTTAAGTATAAACATAGATTTTAAATTTTCCTTAGGAAAGAACATATGGACTCTGATGATGGACAGGAAAATTCAGATGTTCTTGTGACAAAAAGCTTCGCAGAAGGTATATTGTATCATAATGATTTACATATTTGAAAGTTAACACTCCTAGTTATGGGTAGAAATTTTGGTTTTCTTTGTATAAAACTACTTTTCATTGTCATAAAATTTTAGTCATAGAAGAACTAGATTCATAGCCAGAAGGGACTTAGGAATTTTTCTAAATCCCTGATAGTACAGATTAGGAAACAGGTACTAAAAATAACATGGCTTGACTCAAAATCATTTGTCATTATTTGTCATTAATAGCCTCTTTGTTATATAGGCCCTTAATTTAAACTACCTTGCAAATTAGTAATTTTTGAAATGGCTTTGATATAGGGAGGTTTTTTTTAAAGATCATTTTTGTTTTATTTTAAGTTAAAAGCTGCTGGCTTTTATCTTGGGGAACTTTTGGCCCATTTTTGACCACTTTTTGGTTTGTCTCCTAACCTTGCTGTATGCTTCCAATATTCATCTTCATTTTCTACCCACTGTTCGTTTAGACACTGACCTTGGGGTGCATCATCTGTATAGGTGAGCTTTTAGTTTACCTCAGGAGGGAGGGGCGCCTCACTTCCTGCTCATCTCTTTTTTCCTCAAGGCTTTGGCCTTCTAGTTCATTCAGGTTTTGCGTTATTTTCCTGCAGTAGTAGACCTATACACCTAAATGCTCTCACCAAAGTGTCCAGGGGCACTTGATCTGCCAAATCTAATAATTATCCTTTTACCCTCCATCTCAGTCCTAATCCTATTTTTATCCCTATGCTGCACTTCATACTCATGTTATAGTATCTCCTCTACTCTTGTATTTATCTATTTCTCTCTCTCTCTCTCTCTCTCTCTCTCTCTCTTTTTTTGCTTGCTTATTATTCATTTTGCACATCTAATTCTTGAACTTGGGGCTATGTATGAAAAGCACACTGTAACTGTTGCATTTTTTCAGGCCCACATCAGCTGTCTGGTATTCCTCCTTTTTTACACATGAGGAAACTGAGGCAGACAGAAGCTAAATGACTGTCTGATTTCTAGATACAGGCACCCCTGTGGGCTGTGGCTGAGGAGAATGAAAGCTTCTTGAGATCAGGAACTTGATTTTCTATTTTTGTTATCAGTGCTCTGAAGCTGTGCCCGAGGGCAGGTAATACTCTGAATACTCTTTGAGAATAAAGCTTAAGATCCTAAAAGGACATGGGAAATTCTAACTCTTTGGAATGGTTTTTCCCTCTGAGGCTTTAGTATGGGAAGAAGAATAAAGACAGAATATTAATGCTCCACCTTCCTCCCAGGTGAGTTTTCTCTAAATAATTTCTTTTTGAATATCACAGTTCTGATTTTGGAAACTTCCAGATTGCTAGTAAGAGGTTGTGTCCCTTAGCATCTTGGAACAAACTTGTCATTTTATTTTATCCAGTGACTTTTAAAACTTTGTTTTTCATTCTGATATTCAGGGTGGATTCAGTGTTTTCACATAATTAGCATCATGATTGTTATTAAATTGTAGGTAATGTGGTTGTACAACCAGAACCAAAGAAGGAGGAAGACAAAGATGATTTCCAAGAGCCCGAAGTTAGACACAAAAGCAGAATGAGGACTACAACTTCCAAAAGACATGTTGGTAAGTAGTTTAGTTTAAAATTAATTTCAAAGTATATTTTGTAAAATAATATAATGTTGAAAATCATTGAACGACATGCACTAATATGAAGAGACTACAATATTGTCATTGGAAAGAACACTGAAAAAGAAAATGAACACTTTCTATAACCAAAAAGAATGGAGGAAAAGTATGTTCTTCCTGTGATGTAGATTAAAATGGAGTCACAATTCCTGTGGCTATGATGGAGGACCTGGTGAGAGGTATTTTTCTGCAAGCAAACTAGGAGTGTTCAGGTTAATATTATTCACTTGGGTGGCGGGGTGAGGGGTTGGTGGCCAGAACAAGTGAAGTGGAGATGATGACATTCAGGTATGGGGCCTTTGCTGATGGTGCCTCAGGTCGTAGATGTCCATTATTATAAGAAAGAGAGAACAGAAACGTGGAGAATTAATTTACTTAGGGAAATGGCCAGTGAGCAAAATAGGAGAAATAATGGTCAGAGAGAGGGGAAACACCTTGAAAAGTAATCAGAGGATTAGGAATAGGAAAATGATGACAAAATAATGTGACAGGCAGAAAAGAAGAAATAATCAGAAAGAGGGAGCAATCAAGTGCCAAAAGTTTTGGAAAATCAAGGAAGGATAAAAACTATTGGACTTTAAGAAGCTGTGTAACTGAACCTAAATCAAACTGTCAATTAATAAACATTTATTAAGCACCTGTTATTTCCCAGATGTTATGCTAAGCACTAAGAATGCAAAGAAAGATAAAACAGAATCCTTTTCTCTCAAAAAAACCCCATCATAGTCTAAAGGGGGAGTAACTTTCATTCTACCTTTATTTGAATAGTTTAATATTTCAATATTCTTCTCCCTTTGCTCCCAAAATTCTTCCTTAAAAATTTCCAGTTCAAATAAACAAGTACCAGTTTTATTCTATAAGATTTAAAATGTTCCTAAAACCCTTGTTTGTGGCCTGCTACTGATCTGCTTTGATACAAGCAAAGTGGTATTAACTGTGTAGGCTGGAGTTGAGTCTAGTGTTGTGTCAGGAAATAATCAGCCTGACAAGGTCTCCTTAGTTGACCTTTCTATCCAAGTGTTTCATTCAGCATGGTAAGCAAATTGCTTTGCTACCTTTTTCAAAAGTTACAGCTCATTATTACTAGCAAACATAGTCAAATTTTGATCACCATGAATTATTTCGGGATGGTTTGTGATTAGAAAGAGGTTAAATTTTTTCATTGGGAGCTTGCTTCATTCTGAACTAACTGTAGTCTTGCCACAATGATGATGAAAGGTTTTTGTTTTTATTTGAACCTGTTAGAAAGTAGGTTACATTTTGAAAAAATCTCCTTCTGTTTGCTTTGGCTCCTGCTGTTTGGAATTCACCTTTACTTTCTTGTTGATCCCTTTTGTTAATCCCTTTCCTTACTTCCCCTTCTTAATTTGCTGTTCAATTGTATCTGAAGATGTATGACCCTGCTGTCTGTGGGGTTTTCTTTTTGTTTCTCTTTCTTTGGTAAACATATTAAAAAATCATGGTTAACGCCCCAGTTTTTTAAAAATATAATATATTCTGCCCCTACTCTTTATTTTATCTGTGTATATCTCACTTTTATATGATAGGTATTATATACACATACACATATGTCTCATTTTGGTTGAAAGCAACAAGCTATTGACTTTAACTTTAAGTTTGTTCTCCATTTCTGCCTTATGAGTAAATTAATACTTGTGTATATTCCTCCTTCCTATTTCCCCCACACTCCTCCTCACCCTATTTGCCCTCTCTCTTCTCTTTGCTGTTTTACTTCTTCCTGCCACTTTGTCCTCCTACTCCTTGTCCTGCTAAGACTTCTTCTTTCCTTTCTGGTAAAAAGAGTGAGGTTCCTGCAGTATCTGACTCCCCCCAGCTTATCAGTTCTTCCTTTTGTTTCTCATTTGAATGAAATAATTGCCCTTTTTTATCTCTCCCTACACAGTTTCATTTTTTTAGACTTGACCCCTTGTACTCAGTTCAGTCCAAGCCTTTTCTTTTATATATATATATAGCTTTTTATTTACTTTTTAAAATTTATTTATTTATTTATTTTTAAATAACTTTTTATTGACAGAACCCATGCCAGGGTAATTTTTTACAGTATTATCCCTTGCACTCTCTTCTGTTCTGATTTTTCCCTTCCCTCCCTCCACCCCCTCCCCCAGATGGCAAGCAATCCTATACATGTTAAATAGGTTACAGTTTATCCTAGATACAATATATGTGTGCAGAACTGAACAGGTCTCTTGTTGCACAGGGAGAATTGGATTCAGAAGGTATAAATAACTCGTGAAGAAAAACAAAAATACAAGCAGTTTATATTCATTTCCCAGTGTTCTTTCTTTGGGTGTAATAGCTTTTTATTTACAAGACATATGCATGGATAAATTTTCAACGCTGACCCTTGCAAAACCTTCTGTTCCAACTTCTCCCCTCCTTTCCCACACCCCCTCCCCCAGATGGCAGGTAGACCAATACATGTTAAATATATAAAGTATATGTTAAATGCAATATATGTATACATATTTATACACTTATCTTGCTGCACAGGGAAAATTGGATTTAGAAATAAGGTAAAAATAACCTGAGAAGGAAAACAAAAATGCAAGCGTACATTAACAGGAGTGGAAATGCTATGTAGCCCAAGCCTTTCTTTAAAAAAAAAAAGTTTTTATTTAAAACTTAAATTTTTAAAAGAAAAGAAAAAAGAAAAAAATGTCATGTGCCTATCAGAACATAAGGGAGGGTTCAAAATATGTAATAATAAATTCAGTTTCAAGAAAGCCTATATAATAATGGAGGACATTGTATGCATAACTGTCTATCTGTTTCCTAATAGGTTTTCTTTGTTCTTTGTTGTGTACTTTTTACTTTATCCTTTTCCACCTTTCCTCCCTTGCACATTCAGTCAAGCAAGCTGCATTATGTATATATTTATGTTTATATATGTACATGTACAGATATATGTATGTATATATATATATATATATATATATATATACACACACACACAATGTATATACACATACATATAAAACAGTATTAACATGGCTGGCATGTAATGAAGATTTCTCTATTTTGACTGAATCTTTCAAGATTTTGACCTAGTCTGGGATAAGTGATTACTACCCTTGCCTTTGTTTTCTAGTAAATTCTGCTCCTGATCATTATTATTTTTGCATGCATCTCTTATTTTTTATCTCCCCTGACTCCTCTGCTTTATTACTATCTGCCCCCTGGCCTTGCTTGTACTTAACCTGTCCGAGAATCCCTCCCTTATTCCCCTGACACTCCACCTTCTCCAACTCTCTCTTCCATTCTGACTAATATAATACATTTATTCCCAGCCCATTTTATTTCTTTATAGACATAAAAGACTTTATCCCCTTGTAGATGTACATGTACCATCCTTTCATTAACCCATTTCTGATATGAGTGGGCTTCCAGAAACCTCATTCCCCCTCACCTAATTCCCTGCTCTTGCCCCTCATCTGAAATGGAATTATTCTTTTTAACTTGTCCCTCACCATTTTGCTTTTCAGAATCACATCATCCTCTTCTCTGCCTCTGGCTTTCTCTCAAACTAATTATTAATGACAGTCACACACGTAGGGTGTACATCTCCACATAGGAAACACATCGTTTCGCCTGACTGAATCCCTTGTAATTCATCCCTGATGGTTGCCAGATACTTTTCTTGTATCTCATATGTCTCTTTCCAACAAAAACCGGAAAGCCTGGCAGCTCATGGAATATTTTTTCTCTTAGTTCAGAGGTATCCTTCACTTGCTGGAGGTGAAAGTTTTGGCTGCAGTCCCACTTCTTTCATTCCCTGACATATGCTGTCCCAGGACCCATAGTCTCTTAGAGCAGCCGCTGTGTGGTTCTCATTATGGCAATGTCATGTTTGGTTTGCCCATCTTGCGCCTCTCTCCTGGGCTCATTCAGTTCTGCTTTGTGCAGCCCCTGTACCACTGAGTAAACCTGCATTCAGTTCTACCATTCCATTTTCTCCGGAGTTCTAACTTTTAAAAAATATTGTTCATCTTTTTAACTTCTTTCTTGTTTGTTTTGATTAACTTAGTTCTCCAAAGGGAAAGTTGAGGGCCCCTTTGTATAGTGTTGTTGCTTTTCACTTATAACTCATTTAACTTTTTCTTAATTGATTTAGATATTACATCATTTGGTGCTTGTGTATACTGTTGATATTATTTTATTTTTTAATGGTACTTCTTAGTGAAAAGTCATTTCCTAATATCTTTTAATTAGAGATGTTTTTGCTTTTGCTTTATCAGAAATCATAATTACTACCCTCTGTTCCAGGCCTTACCTTTACTCTGTGTGTGTCTCTTTGCTTCCAATGTATTTCTTACTTTTTAATCCACTTATGTTTTGTGTTTAGGTTTATCCCTTTCATATTTGCAGTTAGGTTACTATGTAGTTCACTTCAAATTATCTTTCCCTCATTTACTCTTTTATCTCTTTCACCCTGTCTTCTTAGTTTATGCTCACCTCCTCCACAGACCCTCTTTCCCTTCTGTCCTTCCTACCCGTAGAACTAAACAGGTTCTTATGCCCAACTCGGGCTGTTATTCTCTCTGATCCACTTCCAGCGGGAGTGAGGTTCAAGCATTTTTCCTCATTGTAAAAGTTCTTGTTTTCCACTTTGATGTAAGATAATTTGCTCCATTCTCCTTCTTCCTTGGAGGCTGAGTCTTTTTTCGGATCTTTTCAGATTGTTTAAGAACAATTGTTTGACTAGTTTTCCTATACTCTCTGCCCTCTCTGAGCCAATATTCTGTCTTTTCTTTGTAAAGGAAATTTGATTTTCTGAAGTGTTTTCCTGTCTTCCAAGAATTCTCTCTCCATGGTATTTTCTTTGTAAAGCTAATTAACATTTGAAGTTTTCTTTCTCTTATTATTGTTTGGACCAGAGCCACACATTTCAGACTCGGCCATTGCTCACAGCTCTTGTAATCTGGCGACATGTGATCTATGTCAGAGGGCACTCGTTCCTGCACCCAGCAAATGCTCGTGGATCTGACAGGATCTCTTCTGTCTTGCCTTTTCCTTGGACATTACGCAGCTTTTCTCTCAATACTGTCATTTGCTAGTGGCCAGATCCCTCCTGAGGCTCCACAGACCTTTCTGTCTCTCTCCCTAAGCTGCCCTGGGCTAGAAAAGAAATCATCATGTGTCCTTTGCTGTGCCTGATTAGGAGAAGGCTTGCTTCTTTTATTGTATGGAGAAAGCTTTTAGTTTATCCCCATTGCAGGTAATCCTTGCTGATGACAGTTATAAATTTTACTTATCACTTTAAAGCAAACTGCATTTATTATTATGCCCTAGTGCTTTTCAATAGGAACGGGTCCTTTGCTTTGGAAAGGTATTTTCCCTGCATCTGTGAAGATAAGTATATGACTTCTGTGGGATGTTCTTTCTTTGGAGTCTGCTATTCCATTACAATTGTCTAATTATGCCCCTGTCTTTAATTCCTTATACGTCCTCTTTTTTATACCTCTCCATTCTCTTGTGGTCTACTCATTTTCATTTTTAATCAGCTTAACAGTGCAGGATCTTCATAACTCATTTCTGGCCTCATCTTTTTCAAAGATCTGTTTACAACTATTGAGCAATCGCCTACACTGAGCACTCTAATTCAAGTCCTCCACATCTTTGTTGCTATAATAATTTTCCTTGGTGATTGGTCTACCTCTATTATTTCTTTACCTAATTAGTCTCTAGCAAAAAAAATACAAACCCATCATTTTGATTTTTAAAGTCCTGCATTAGTTTCCATTCTAACTATACTTGCTTTCCTCCCCAGCTGGCCTTCTATTTCTCCTACTAATGGCTCATCTGTTTCTGTTCCTTCATTGTGGTCATTGTTCCCACACTATCTGTCTTTCTTTTAAAGTTTTTGTCATGTTAGTGGTGTCTGACTCTTTGTGGCCACATTCTGGGATTTCTTGACAAGAATTCTGCAGTGGTTTACTGTTGCCTTTTCTAGCCCACGTTACAGGTGAGGAAACTGAGGCAGAAATTAATTGAGGAAAATGTATGATGAGATGTCTTGCAGTTATAAAATGTGTTAGTTTGTGAAATTTATGAAACTTATCCATAATTTTGGGCAAGTATGCAACAGTAAAATGATTGAATGCATATATCTTTATAAATTCCTATTGATTAAGCAAATAGGACATTGCCAAAAAGATATTGAGATATAAAAATACAGTTTCCAAGGTTTTATGGAATTTTAAATTTTATTTGTGAACAGACTATGTTTATAATTTATTTGTTTAGGGGAAAGACTTCATGAGATCGTGTGTTGTACTGCTTGTGGTCAACAAGTGAACTATTATGAGGATTCAGTGTATAGACATCCTGCACTGAATGTTCTTATTTGTAAGGTATGTAGTTATGAAATGAATGATGATTTTGTTATCTGTAAATTAGTATGCCTTTTGTTTGGGAATAAAGGACAAATTCTCATGTCAGAGTAAGACATCTTTTTTTATTTTCTATAATGATTCATTTCAAAAGTGAAGATTCTCTCTTTAGAAGTGAGATACAATAAGTGTTGAACTTACAAAATCAGACTTGATTAATAAATTTGTTAGTTTAGATAACTTCAGTTTTTAATATACATGAGGAGAAACATAAAGACTATCTGTTCCCCACCTGTTTGGATCAGTCATAGTGGTCTACAAAGTGTCTTGACCCTATCATAGTGAGTAATTTTCACTCTTTTTGAGTATTAAGAACATGGTTAATTAAAAAAAAAAACACCTCATTCTTATGCATGTTAGACAGTATATGTAATAATTTGCTCTGAATACTTCCTACTTCTTGTGAGAGGAAAACATTTCAAATGACCTCTTTGGGGATCAGCATTTATTGAAATAATAAAAGTAGTTTTAATAATAGCTTCTTTTCCTTAGCACTTTAAGATTTATAAAGGGTTGTACACATGTAAACTTGTTTGATGCACAATAACCCTGTGAAGCTGTATTACTATATATTTCACTAATTAACTCTGAGAATGAATAAGTTATTTGAGAAAGGAGTTCATCTGAATTCTTTCAGATTCTATCACCATATAGAGTGTGTTTTAGTGCAACAAAGGTTGTTTTTGATTGTATTAATAATGTTTTCTGTTGTTCTTTGAATGCTATTTATTTTCCCTTTATCAATTTAGGTAAATTTTTCATTTGAACATGTCTTGAATTTTCTTTAAATCAGCTTCTCAGTTAACAAAGTGAATTCTTCATACACATTTTGTTCCTCTGTTCCCCATGATATGTCATTACTTTGTTGGCAGTTCTTTATGTTTGTAAAATATTTCATTTTTTCACTGTGACTAAAGTTATCACCCCACTTTTAGGTTTAAATGTAGTGTATGCTCAGTGGATTTAAGCATTTTAAAATTTGTGCTTTGTGAATGTTAATGTTTTAAGTGACTTAAAACATGTAGAATTGAATGTTAATTCCTTTTTTAGAACTGCTACATACATACAAGTGATGACATAAGCCATGATGCTGTTAGACCTCATAAGCACTGCAGGTAGGAATATAGCTCCCAAAATAGAAAGCATTCCTCTTTTGGGGAATCTCTTAAATAGTTTTATTTATTTATAATTTATTTTATTTATTCTCTCAGTGAGTCTTCATTGTGTTGTCAAATGTCAGAGATTATGGCATATATTCAAAATGAGAGGTACACTAGTTTTAAATTTATAATTACAAGTGTTTTCTCATTGAAGAGAAAGAGGCGTTCAACTTGTTATGGTTTCATTTTTCATTTGGATTCAGGTCTTCTCGAGCTGCTTATGATTTTACCAGACATTGTTAACCTGGGTTCCTTTAAGTGAATTTCAGGATATCTCAATTTAGATATTGAAGAAATTTATATATTTATTGTACTTGATATTTAAAATTAAATCTTTTTAAGAAGCTAAAATAAATTTTTGGGCTAAAGGCACCATTTTACCACAAATGTGTCCATAACACACAAAAAATATGAAGTCTAGTTCATACTGAATTTCCAACATTACTGCCACAATCATATTCTTTGTTGTTGAGTCATTTCAGTTGTCTCTGAAATTTTTTAAAATAGATTTAGTTATTTTTAATACACATTGTTTTATGACTCATGTTGGGAGACAAGAATCAGAATAAAAGAGAAAAACCATGGGAGAGAAAAAAAATTGAAAAAAGATGTGAGCATAGCATGTGTTGATTTACGTTCAGTCTCCATAGTTCTTTTTCTGGATGCAGATGACATTTACTGTCCAAAGTCTATTGGGATTACTTTGGATCACTGAGCCACAGAAAAGATCCAAGTCTTTCATAGTTGATCATTGCATATTCATGCTGTCACTGTGTACAATGCCTTCCTGGGTTCTGGTTCTTTTTCCCAGCATCAGTTCTTGTAAATCTTTACAGGTCTTTCTAAAATCAGCTTGTTCACTATCTTTTATATCACAACAATATTCCATTACCTTCATATACCACTTTGTTCAGCTTTTCCCCAAATGATGAGCATCTACTCAAAATCTGGCCTGAGATTTCTCGAAAAGTACTGGGGTCTCTACCACTCTTGGGGCCTCTAGTATATTGTGTGCAAGGGCTGCATCATATCAGAGGGACCAAGAAACAGATTCGGGAAGGATGACAGTCTGGTCATCCCAGTTTTTCTGTCTCTCTTTTGGGGATGTATCTAAGTCAAATGTGGTGGCATTTTCTTGTTCTGACCTTCCTGGCTTCCTCCCTTTTCAAAAGTACTTACTTCCTTAATTTCCTCTCAATTTAACCCTTTAAACTTGTTCTCTTCTAGTTTGTACTTTTAAAAATACCTTTTAAGCTCTTCCAAGGTTTTTTTTTTTTTTTTCAGGGATCTGAAAACAAATTACATTTTTTGAGACTCCAGATATAACCAGTTTGTCCTTTTGTAAATATACCTCGATCTTCTCTGTTCCTACAATAACGTTTCATTATCTTTAGAAAGTAACTTTTTCCTCCTACTTTATTTCTATTTTTCCTCGCATTTCCTTTCTGCTTTT
The DNA here is from genome assembly GCF_016432865.1 of Antechinus flavipes. Taxonomy (NCBI): domain Eukaryota; kingdom Metazoa; phylum Chordata; class Mammalia; order Dasyuromorphia; family Dasyuridae; genus Antechinus; species Antechinus flavipes. Next base: position 5,952,226 of record NC_067404.1, read on the forward strand.
TGTGATTCAGATTTTTTTTTTTTGTATGTGATAGTTCTGCTCAGGTCTTGTGCCATCCTAAATTTTGGTGCTCCTTGCTGCTGGCTTTTAGGCCTTAGGTTGTGAGATGGGGACAGGCGTGGTGGGGGTCTGGTTTCCCTGATCCCCTCCCTGGGGTGTGGAGTTTAGAGTCCAAATGTTAGTTACAACTAACTGTCTAGCTTTCAAGCTTTCAGTGCCCATATTGATAGCACTGAGGGAAAGGATGGGGGCGAGGGGGGTTTGGTACTGATGCCCTTTCAAAGAACAAACATGGCTGCAATGACCTGCCCTGTGGCAGTGGAAACAAGCTCAATGCATGAATTTATTAAGTTTTAATTTAATTAAAGTTTACAGTTCACCTTAAATTTCCTATCCCTGTACCTTTGCATTGCTCTAAAATCTTTGGTAATTTACTTCTCAAAATACCTGTCTTCCATCAAATTTTAGCTGAAATAGGTTTGTCTCATGTCTCACTGGAGTGAGAGGAATACAAGTGTCAAATGTTGTAGTAGTAATAATAGTAGTTAGTAATAACTAGTAGTAGTAGTAGGTGAGAGTAGTAACTACTAGTAGCAATAGGTGAGAGTAGTAGTAGTTACTAGTAGTAATAGGTAGTAGTAGGTGGTAGTAGTCTTAGTAGTTGTAAACAGACCTCACAGCAGGGGGCCAAAAGTTCCAAGTTTAGGGCAAGTCACCTATGAGGACCCACCCTCACCCTAAGCAACAATCTCGTAGGCAGGTGAGCAATCACCTTCTTCCAAAGAAGACCTCAGTGTAGGCCCCTCCCCCCAGAACAAGGCACCAGCCAGAACTCGACCCTTTTGCTGATCAACATAGAGACTCCCCCTTGCCACTTGGGTACAGAGAGGCTTTGTTTCCGTAGCAACCCAGGAGGAGGGCCCAGCCCAGGAACAAAATATTTGATATTTTATTTATTTTACTTTTGATGGAATTGAATGCTCTTTTCTTAGATGTGAAGGAACTATCCTGCTGATCTATCTGTGGAGTTCTTCTTTTTCATTTAGCAGCTTCTGAATTTTCACCATCATTTGCCTCAAACCAGTCTTTGAAATTAAACTTTGCACTCAAAACTTAGGTGTTTCTTGGTAGAGGGCAATCTATTTTGCGGTATCTAGATTCTAGTTTCTCCTTCAATGTTAGTTCACATTTATTCCGTATTTAAATGTGTGTGTGTTTGTCCCCTCACATTCCTTGAAGGCAAAGCCTGTTATATATGTGTCTTTGTTTTATTAAATATTAACACAAAATATTCCCTAAATTCACTAAGTGCTTTTGGTGTTCTTCCTCCAGGACACATTTTGCCCTTTGTGCCGTTTAGCTTCAATATATAGTGTATTTGGCAATTTTTAAATTGAAAACGTATTTATTAAACATTTAGTATTTGCAAAAATCTTAGAAATTTGGACCGTAGCATCACTGATCTGGAAAAGAATAATTTAGACTAATAATAATAGTATGATAATGATGTTAATGATGATTATGATACGTATTATGTATATAAGGACTGGATGCTAAGCTAAGTCACAATAGTCCTGAAAAATAGATGTTATCATTACAGTTGAGAAATTAAAGCAAATATTCATTAAGTGACTTGCCCAAGGTCAAACAGCTAGTGATGATGTCACTTTTTGCAAGAACATGTTCAGAATAAGCATGAATGAGAAAAGAGTTTACAAAGTAGACATAAAATGGGCCCCTGACGTGGCAAATATGGAATAAAGATGGGAAAGCATATCGCTAGAAAGGAAGGGAATTTGGAAGAATCCATGAAATGAATATATGCCAGGAGGCCTAAGTGCCTCATTGATTGGTATGTTTGAGTCACAGAGGAGTTTTGTAATGTTCTTGGTTTTGGTTTTCTTGGAGGTCTCTGGGGGTCTTGGGAGTAGCCTTCATTTCAGTTCAGCAATCACCACAAGAACAGCCAGGTGTTAAAGTCCAATCCTTTAGTGTCTCTTTCAAAGTCCTATCTCCTTCACTTGGGGTTCAGCTAGTTTTCTGGGGGCCTTCTGGAGTCTTGGTTTCAGTGGAGAAGCGAAGGAGGAGAGCCTGCTACCAAGGCGGTGTGAGATGACGTGAATGAATCTAAGTCCAAAGGATTGTGCTTCAGCCTCCAGCCACCACAGAGGTGGCCGATGGAATGAATCTGTCTCAGCTTTTGCTGGCTGTTACATACTCCATTATTGTAGGTGTGAGTCTTGTGGAACTCTATTAAGTGCTGAGTACTGAACTAGAGAACCATTAAGTCAATTCCACTGACTTAACACCTTGGAAGCATCCTTGTGTCAGAGTTCTGGCCATAACAGAGCTGAGTAGATTCACCAGAGTTAGTTAGAGTCAGGATGACGGCACCATTAGAGACAAGACACTATGCGGGGGGAGAAAGAACCACCTCCTGGTGGGCTTAGTCAGGAAGAAAACTTGGCAAAGATCTTTATCATAAGCAGATCTTTCATAGGGGAAATATAACCTTGGGGATATCTCAGGGAGAAAGGCAGGAACTCAAGGGAGTGAGGATCAAGGAGGAGAGGAAGTGTTAGGGAGCTTAAAGGTGGGGGGAATCAAAGAACTAGATGCAATAATACACCTGGCAGACCTGGGCCAGGACCTGTCAAAAGATATGATAATCCAAAAAAAAAAAAAAAAAAAAAAAACAAACATCTAAAGGTTGTTTAAAGATGCACATAGTTTGAGGGATGGACAAGGGATTTTCATCTTCACAATCATTCTTTTAATGGAGAATAAGCTTAATGGAATTGTTATAACTGATAAGAGTCAGATGAGCTTCTTCCTGAGCTAAAAACTAGCCAGGTAAAATGCTAGTCAATGTGACTGAATTTGAACTCAGAATTTACTGGACTAAAGGCAAAGCTCTGTATTCTTTGCCACAAAGGTGCTCACAAATGTCTGCTTCATAATTAACAAACTTACTTTCATTTTCTAGTGAGAAATATCACATTATTTTCATTAATTTCCACTTGCCCATTGCAATTTTCAATGCATTATGCTTTTCAGTGAACCTTTTATTTTAAAGGTTTTTTTTTTTTTTAGTAAATTCCCAATTTTGCTTTCTAAAATCTTTTTTCTCATAAATGCATTTTTGCCACCAAGTTGTTAACTTTTTTCATGATTTTCTTGCATCACTTTCATTATTTTCCCCAACTTTTCCTCTACCTCTTTACTTCCCTATTGGGATCTTTTTTCAAGCATTTTTCAATGATTTTTTTTTTGAAGTGTGAGACATTCACATTTTTCTTTATGACCTTGAATGTGGAAGTTTTGACCATGTTGATATTTTCTGATTTTGTGTTTTGATCTTCCCTGTCACCAGAGTAATTTCTTATGGAGATAGGAGAACTGCTTATAATTGTGGCACGGACCTTCTCAAGTCTAATCAGCCACTAGCTTTCTCCATAATCTTGGTCTTGTTGGGTTATCTCTCTGGCCCTCGGTACCTTCATCTGGTCTTTCTTCTTCCATGGACTCGGAAGTTAAATCCTTTCTCTGACATTTATTAAAGAAATATTAAATTAATTAAAGAAAGGTGATCTTGGGCAAGTCTCTTTATTGATTGATTTTTCCAGCCTATCTTAAGTTGTACCTTTGTAATAAAATTGGGTCCTGAATGAAGAGAGTATTGCCCCAAGCTTCAATTTTTTGTTCTGTTGGTTCAGAGCTGTTCCTGGGTATCTAAGTTTTCTGCTTTTCTAAGGTGTTATGATCTAAGGAAAGGCATAATCCCTGATTTTCTGGTCTGAACTTTTAAAAATCTCAGTGACCCTAAGCTCTCTTTGCTAAACTGCATCTGTGAACTTCCCCCATGGGTGCTAGTCTTCGGTCTTGCCTTAGGCTGGTAATGTGGATCTCCATGTGGCCAATGCAATAGAGTCCTAGACCCAGTGCCAGCTAAGGATCCACTTTCTGACCAGTTTCTCAGTCCTTACTGAGAGCCCTAGAAGCATCAGCTGCTGCTGATTCAGTTACGTTTGAAGGTCATGTGTGGGAGGCCCAAGAGTGGTTACATTAGTTTGGTTTTATCCTTTTCATTTGTTGGTTCTTTCCATTCCACAATTAATTTGGGGCAGTATTTTAAAGTTGTAAAGAAGTTTCATTAAGAAATATTGGATAAGCTCCTGCTTTTACTTTTATAATTACATGAATAATTTAAAAGAATATATGTTGAAATATATTTAGTTATATTAAGGTGTATTACATTTTTTGTAATTAGTAAATTTTTGTTCCTGATTAACTTTTTTAACATCTTTAAATAGTTGACCAAGAATCATACTTCAATGTTTTTGTTTGTTTTTTTACATTTCAGATGGTGTGCAGAAGGCGGAGAGTTAATTATTTGTGATTTCTGCCCTAATGCTTTTTGTAAAAAATGCATTTGCCGCAATCTAGGGGAAAAGGAGATGGCAAAAGTGATGGATAAAAACACTAAGTGGAGTTGTTACATTTGTCAGCCGGAGCCTTTATTGGATTTGGTTGCCATATGTGACTGTGTATTTGAGAATTTATCACACTTAGATCAGCAGTCTAAAAAGAAAAAGTTAGTAAGTGAAAAGAGTGATCACACATGTGACCATTCAGAGAAATTAAAACATGGAAGTTGTGCTGAGGAGACACATCAGGTACATAATCCTTCCTCTGCTGCTGCACCACGCCTTTTCCCCACATTACAGATTCCAGAAGCCTTGATTGAGAAGACAAAAGCATTAGTTGAGAACGTGAGAGAAACAAGCGCTACTTTTCTGAAACATTCCCAGCAAATATCCCCTTATTCAGAAGTTACCCCAAATGAGAGGTACTGTCAGTATGAAATTATGAAATATATGATAATGGAGATATGTGATGCTTTGGAAGCCTTGATAGATTTCCTGAATGATGAAATAATTAAATTGGTTATTAGACAGTTGGAGGAAAATAATAAAGAAAGAGAAAATGAGAATGTTTAAAAACATACTAAAACTCTAAGATTTCTTTGTTAGGAGTGGATAAGAGATATTTCCTTGTTCATAGCTATAATGTGAGGGTACCCACTCTGTCCAACCAGATGTGTTATGTTTGGGTATTTAACCCTCTGTTTGCTTTCTGTACGCTGCCTCTTGGTTGGGGTCAGATATCCAGTTCTCCTGAGATGTGATCAAATAAAGGTTTCTGTTTTCTACTTTGAAATACCTCTCGTTTTAATGGAGTTGGTGGACTTCTGACCTACCCATTTTTAGGGGCTGGTCTGGGAGAACTGGACAGAGCAGGGAAATCTGATAATCTCAGAAGGTTGTGCATACCTTTGGATAATCTCTTTAAAGTATGGGTGGGAAATGTCCCTGGGATTGGATTACAGTAGGCATTCTTCTTTGGAGGAAACAGCAGCTACATGTGCATGGAAAAGCTAAAGGGTCCTGTTGGTTCAGTGAAGTTCCTGAGAGAAAGGGACAGGATATTTGTGCTGTGGGCAGATGCTGCCCACATTCCCATCACAAAGAACTAAGTCCCAATTTCATGTTGGGCTAGAGATGGAGGACTCATCTTCCACAACAGCTTCTGACTGATAAGGGTGGAGATGGATGTGACTTGTGCCCAATTTGCATCCAAAGGTGAGATGTCCCTTGCAGAGGCTGAGGTATGCAGTGATATCCCTCCTGCAAGGCCATGTGAAAAATGATTAAGGCAAGTGTGGAAGACACAAATCTTATTAAATTAAAACCAGGGATATTGGGGTTACAGTACTACCACCCCCTGCTGATCAAAACCCTATCATATGTAATGAGAATGTGCTCAGGTTTCACTGTCCCATTAGACATAGTGAGATTGACAGAACCCTTGGCAGCAGTGAAACAACAGGTGGTGGTGAGGAAGGGGCTCCAGAGCAGAGTCGCCAGCCCTGCGAGTGAGGGGGTCTCTGGAGGGTGAGTGGTCACCGTGGGAAACATCTTGTGAGAAAACAGTGTCCTAAAGTCTCTTCTCCAAACTCCACTGAAATCATTTCTGATTGACCTTCAATAAATAATAGAATAACAGCTGGGTCCCATAAGGTGGAATAGAACATTACCCATACATATATTTTGGAGACAAAAAGCTTTAAAAATAAAAACAAAAACCAAGAAGTGTAATGCGGGAAGTGGTACCAGAGAACTCCACAGACATTCCCAAGACAGCTGATGAAATACCAGGTAACTAAACGCACAGATGACCTCTAGAAGAGAAACACCAAGGGGGCAATTCCCAAGACACGTCGTGTTTGAATTTAATAATTCAACTGAGAAACAAGTAATGATGTTGCTCGTGCAAATCGGTGATATTGGTGGGAGCACAAATGGGATGGTAAATGGGAAGGGGACAAAAGGGAGTGTGAGATGTCTGTGGGTCAAACAGCTTTGGCAAGGAGGGCAAGTTAAGCCTTGTAGTCTCAAGAACTGAAGCATCTTCAGGGGATGGGAGAGGAGATGGAGGGAGGAAAGGTATAAAAAGGAACGAGGGGGGCCTTGTTATGATAGTGGGAGGAGGAATCTACTTGAGGGTGGAAAAGGGGGAAGAAACAGATAACGTGAAAAAATGATGCAAAAAAGGAACTAAGAGTCAAACACCTAAATAGTAAGGGATAACAGGAGGAGATATTAAGAATTGAGGATAAAAGAGCTGTTGGGCATAGGGCCATTAGGATAGAATGGAAGGCAGCCCAGGACTGGACCCAGTGGAACACTAGGAACGACCTGCAAGGGGATCCAACTAAGGACGCTGAGAAGGAGTGGCCAAGGTGAGGGGGTACTCAGCTGGTGCTGTCTTTTAGCTTTGGTTATGTTTCTAGGGCTTCGATCAGTACTTGGCACATCATAGGCACTTCATAAATGTTTATTTAGTGATTAAAAGAAGTTGCAAGGAGTAATTTCAGAAAAATGTAGAGAAAAGTATCAAGAGAAGGGCTAATGACAGTGCCAAAGGCTGCAAAGTAATGAGGAAAGGTGAGCATGAAGAAAAGGACATGGGTTTGCCATCAAAGAGATGATGAGCAACGTGAGAAAAATTTCAGTGGAAAGATGAGAGCAGAACATAGATTGTAGAGAACTGAGAAGAGAGGAGAACAAGTAGAGGTGACTATGATAAAGGGGAGGGTAATCACAGGGGAAGGAGAGCCCAAGACAGATGTTTTTAAAGATGGTGGAGACAGACATGTTTACAGGCAGGGGAAAGTAGCCAATATCCAGGGAGATGGTGAACTGAGAATGGACGTGATAGAGGAAGTGCTCTGCTGGAGGGAATGGGTTAGATGGGACCATCATGCAGGTAGAGAGGAATTTGGATCAGTAAGCCCTAAGCTCATCTTTATGTGTGAAAAAGGCATGGAGGAAAAGACGGAGGAAGAAGGCATCTGAGAAGGCAAGGAAGAGGAAGGAACAAGAAAGAGCTCTCCGAGAATGACCTATGTATTTTCAGGAAAATATGAGACAAGGTTCTCAACTGAGACCATGGGGGTGAGTGGGAAGGAATTATAGGAGATTTCAGGAGAGATGAATATTTTCTTTCTTGTTTTTTATTAAAGCTTTTTTATTTTCAAAACATTGGCATGAATACTTTTTCAGCATTGACCTTTGCAAAACCTTGTGTTTCAAATTTTCCCCCCACCTATTCCTGTACATGGCAAGTAATCCAATATATGAAAAACATGTGCAATTCTTCTATGCATATTTCTACATTTGTCATGCTGCAAAAGAAAAGTCAGGTCAAAAAGGGAAAACATGAGAAAAAAAATAAATTGCAAGCAAACAACAGCAAAAAGAGTGAAAATGCTATGTGGTGATCCGCAGTCCTCATACTGCTATCTAGGTGTAGATGGCTCTGTTCATCACAAGATTATTGGAACTGGCCTGAATCATCTCATTGTTGGAAAAAGTCATGTCCATCAGAATCATACAGTCTTGTTGCCACGTATAAATATTTCCTGCTTCTGCTCATTTCACTTAGTATCAGTTCATGTGAGTCTCTCCCAGCCTCCCTAAAATCAGACTCCCAATCATTTCCTATAAAACAATAATGTTCCATAACATTCATGTGCCACAAATTACTCAGCCACCCTCCAATTGATGGGCATCCACTCAGTTTCCAGTTTCTTGCCACTACAAACATTTTGGCCATGAGGGATCCTCTCCAAACTCCCTTGAGATTAGAGCACCTTTTCATGTGACTAGAATTGGTTTCAGTTTCTTCGAGATGAAATTTTTCTGAAGAGCCATTGTGAGAGGAATAGTGGGAATGAGAAAGAGAACTAAATAAACATAGCCTTGGAGCTGCAGTAGAAGGTAGGTCACTTTTTGTGGCAAAACAATTGCTCTGTGAATAGACAAGAGGCATGGATCAAACCTGTTTTGTGGAATAATGCTGGTAGACATTGGCCCTATCACACAAGGGCTGGAACTGAAATTTTAAAATACCACATTTAGTTTGGCATCTACCCTTTACCAATTCCCTGTCAATCATTTTGAGGTTGGGAAAAGGAAATGAGATGGCATTTGGGGCCACACTTGATTATTTTCCTAAGTAGCTCAGCAGATGTAGGAAGAATGAGGAGCTCTGGAAAATGAGCTTCTTTCTGTAGAGCATCTTTTTATTTTCTTTGATGATGATACAGGATACATTGATGTCTGTGGGGATGACAGATGAGCAGTGTGAGTCTAGTGTATCTGACCATACTTGAGTCATTTTTCCATTGTGGCTGACTGTGTGTGTCCCCATTTGGCTTTTCTTGGGGGAGAGGGCAGAGATACTTCAGCACTTTTCCTTCTCCAACTTATTTTACAGATGAAAAACTGAGGTAAAAAGTGTTCAGTGATTTGCCCAGGATTCCACAGCTAATAAGTGTCTGAGCCCAGATTTGAATTCTTGAAGAAGAGTATTCCTGGGCCCAGTGCTCTGTCCACTGAGCCACCCAGCTGCCCGTGGTTGTGCTGCCTTGTCCCCTGGGGGTCCCTCTGATGCAGAGGTGAGTGTTCCTAGAGCAGGTGGATTGCAGAGAACAAGCTGGCCTGGCAGAGCTCTCCAGGGTCTTTGTGCTGAAGTGATAGAGAAAGCCTAGGGTGTGGTCAGAAATTCTGCCAAAGACATGAATTCAGGGCCACAAGTGACTGTTGAACGTTCATGAGGTGAAACGGGATAGGTTTTCGGAAATGACATGTGAAAAAGAAACTTTCCCTTCATTCTTCCAGTCTTACAACAACCAGAGAGATGAGGGTACACCAGGGAGATGGGAGAATCAGAGTCAACAGAACCCAAGAGCCAAACTGCTCGATTTTGAATGGGGACAATCTGGGTTGACATCCTACTGTACATGCTGTGGACACTAGCTTGCTGTGTGACCTCAGACAACTCCCCCCACCACTCTGGGGTCTCTGCACCCATTTGGTGTCTTGAAGTAAAAGCTGGGTGAAGAGACAACCGAGGCAGCAGATAGAGCACACACATAAGAGACCTGCAGGGAGGCTTTGTTTGGGAGGAGACCAAGATTTCAATGGCAAGATTGGTGGATATAGAATTAGAGGAGCTAGCTTGGAGTTCTGGCTCTACGACTGACACAAAGATACATCTCAAGTCTTCCTCAGTGTCTGATTTTCTGTATACTGCAAGGCTAATTTGTCTTTTATACAAGGCCTGGTTATTTCTGATTTGAACCTGGGAAAGTTTGGGCCAAAACTAGGTAGTTCTTTAACAGATCTCCTTCCTAGCTCAGACCAGCCTTTTTCTTGTCATATTTCCTCCATGTTTTGTCAGTGGCCTACAATGAAACTTTACTTGGTGCAAGGCCTCTGGGCTTGGCTCCTTGTCCCTTTTCTTGCACTCGCCTGCTTGGTGACCCTGAGACATGGCTGCCTCTCTGTTATCCAAGTAGAAGAGCATGGTTACAGACTTTGGGTTGACTCTTGACCCTCCATTACTTACTTTTTGTATTTATTGAGGGGACTGAGTTACCTAAGTTCTCCATGTTCCAAGTAAGTTTCTGAGAGTACAAACTGCACACAGAGAATATGTCAATCGAGAGTTTTTCCTACTTTGAGAGATCCCCCAACCCCAAACATGTTCATTTTAACCCTGCAGCTCTCTGATCAAGATTCAATTCCCAGGAGCTCCTAGCTAAATGCCTGGGCCCCCTCAGGGGTTCTTGGTCTCCCTGGGTAGCTCAGCCTCCTGGAGCCAGGGAAGTCGCCCAGGCTTGTGCCTCAACTCTCCTTCATTGGGGGAGAAAAAGGTGGCCAGTATCGATTGCCTCGGTTCCTCCAGACCAGGCTTGGTCATGGGCAGATAGGATCGCTAGCCAGATTCTTGATCCCTTTCTAAATTTTTTTATTCACGTTTTTTGTTTACATTACCAGAATACAGGATATATCCCTCCCACTCCCAGTCCTTGAAAGTCATGTTTTATGACAAATTGTATTCTTTTGTTTTAGGGAGGAAAAGAAAAACAAGCACAATACCCTTTGATCCAGCAGTGTCTCTACTGGGTCTGTATCTCAAACAGATCATAAAAAAGAGAAAAGGATCTATATGTGCAAAAATGTTTGTGGCAGCCCTTTTGTAGGGGCAAGGACCTGGTAACTGAGGAGATGCCCATCAGTTGGGGAATGGTTCAATCAATTATGGTATATGCATGTAAAGGAACATTACTGTTCAATAAGAACAGATGAGCAGGTAGATTTTAGAAAGGCCTGGAGAGACTTGCATGAACTGATGCTCAGTGAAGTTAATAGAACCAAGAGGACATTGTGCATAGCAACAACAAGATTATGTGATGATCAACTGTGATTGACCTGGCTCTTTTCAATAATGTGGTGATTCAAGGCAATTCCAACAGACTTGTGATGGAAAGAGCCATCAGCAGCCAGATAGAGCCTTATGGAGACTGTGAATACAGCACAGTATTTTCACCTTTCTTACTGTTATTTGTTGGCCTGTTTTCTTTTCTTTCTAATTTTCTCCCTTTTGATCTGATTTTTCGTTTTTCTTTTTCACTTTTTCAATCATGTTTATTTAAAAGAAAATTTAAGACTAAAAATCAAAATATAAGCATGTTATATTGACTAGACATATATTGCCATATCCACAACTGTCTAAATTTTATAATGGTTCTTTAATTAAAATAAAATTATTTTTATTACCCCAATTTGAAACTATGCCTAACTGAGAAAGTCCTTTCTCAGTTGAAATTCTTAAAAATAACCTATTAGTTTCTAAGATTGTTAAAGTAAAATAAAAGGTAAAGGACTGAAATAAATGTAAATTCATTTTCTTATCTGTCTTTGGTTTCAATCAAAACCCATGAAAGCTCCAAATATGCAAACATAATAAATGTTTATTGTTTTTAAAAAAACAGTATTTTCACTTCTCTTATCAAGTCCATGCTGCATACTTTAATGCTATGGCTTACCCACTTATGAGTTTGGGATCTTTTGGTTGTAAGGAAGGAATGAGGGATAGGAGGAAGGAAAAATCTTACAGAAGCAAATAGCATTCTCTTGCCTTCAGTAACTTTGCATGAATTTATTTCTTGTCTTCAGGAATATTTAAACCAGACTATCTTATTAGTACAATAAACAAATGCATCATATCTGACAAGAAACAGTTTAAGTCATAAGGCTTAAGTCAATATTTGCAAGAAAAGGAGTAGAGGAGACATCTTTTAAACAAATGTGGAAGACTGGCTCTGGAACAAGTACAATAGCATATTATGGGAACTCAAACCCATAGATATGGCACTGAAATATTAATTTTTTTCATCATATGAAAAACTAGAAAATAAAGTAAAAATAGATTTTGTTTTAAATTCATTTGGATTTGCCTACTTTATAATGAGTAGTAAATGGACTCAACTTCTTGGGAGCCTACTTCATGGCTTAGACTTTAAGGAGGAGGGATTCTCTTCCTCAAGTTCTTTGGAGGATAGACCCTTGGCTTCTTAAATTTGTCACTGGCTGGAGTCTTCTCCAACTTTGTGGAAACTTGTTAGTCTGTTCTGGGATCTCCGCAACCTTGAAGGCCTTTCTCCTTTTACTTGTGATGTTTCAGCACTGAGGCTGTGTCCTGTAGACTCCCTTTATCCAGCTTGCTCTATGAAGTTTTGAGCACTTTCTTCCAGTTCCAGCCAGGCTCTCCTGTAACTGTTCTTTGCTGTAATTGTGTTTCTCTTGCTCTTGCTTCCTTTTATCCAGTCCCCAGCATTGACCCTTATATCAGCTCCTCTTCTGTGGCAGCAGTCTCTTTCTTGCCTCCCTCCTGCTCTTTTATACATTCATGGGTAAATTACATTATATAAAGTACCTGCAGAATGATTCACTATAAAAAACAACAACTCATTATTGACTGTTTTGCTATCCCCGCCCCCAACCTGTCATTTCTCTGCCAGTTTTAGCTGCATTGATTTTGGTTGGAGAAAAGCTATTTAATTCTGTGTAACCAAAACTGTTCATTTTGTCTCCTTTGAACCTGTCTGTTTTTTGCTTGGTCATGATTTCTTCTCCTATTTATACAAATAACAGTTAATTGCTTTCGTTTATGGAATATACCCAAATGCAGCCTGACTCTTATCTTTTCTGTGAAATGTTGTCCTAACCTGAGGTTCTCCTAGACTCCTTGCCAGTTTTCCTAACAGTTTTTATTGAATAGTGAATTCTCTCACAGGTAAGATAATTTGTTTTCTCAAACAGGTAAAAACTGTGCTCTTTTGCTCCTGGGTATTTTGTATCTGATTGGTTCCAATAATCGATCTTTCTTTCCCAATGATAAATTGCTCAATGATATTGGCCTTGTAATGTAGTTTTAGAATCTGGTACTGCTAGGGTCTCTTTCTTCCCATTTCCTCCATTAATTTCCTCTGTATATAAAAAAAAATCTGTAGGTATTTTGATTTGTATTGCACTGTGTTAATAAATTACTTTAGGTAATATTATCATTTTTATGGTTTGAATTTTGCCTAGTAGTGAGCAATGAATATTTCTGCAATTATTTAGATCTGCTTTCATAAGTGTAAAAAGTGAACTGTATTAATTCAGTTTCTGTGTATATTTTGGCAAGTAAACTTCCAGTTATTTTACAGTACCTGTAGTTACTTTCAATGCAATTTATGTTCCTTTCTCTTCCTGGTGGGTTTTATTGGTAATTTACAGAACATTGATAACTTGCTTGGGTTACATATACCCTTCTGTCTTTCCATAGTTGTTGTATTTCATTTATGTTTTTAGTTCTTTAGAGTTCTCTAAGTAAACAATCATATCATCTACTGTAATCCTGGAGAAACTGAGGTAAGATGGAGATTAGGTTTTTAATACTTTAATAGTGGAAAATTTGGACTAGCAGAAGCAAGCTAGCCAATGGGACTCTTGTCTCAAAGCATCCAGCTTCAAGCAATTAATTCCAGAGACTTTTATAGGGCTCCAGCTATCAGGAAAACAAAGGCAAGTAGGATGGGGCAGAACACTGGATGAGTGTGATGAGGTTTAGATTTGGGGTACCCAAATGAAATTAGGGTTTCTGGTGGTCAGAGAGTTCAGTGAGGTCTAGTGGCAGGTTCAGGGTTCAGGGAGGCAAGTGGAGCTCCCCTGCAATCCCTTTGGATTCAACACAAGGGTAGGGAGTCTTGGGGAACTCCTTTCTGGCAGTGCAAGAAGTTCCCTGTAAAGGAATTTACAGACCCAAAAACCTAGATTGATAAAAGAGGTTTATTATGGGGATTGGAAGTAAGGTTAAAGTCTGGTTAAGGAAATAGGTGAGGGTAAAGAGAAGATAGCACTGGAAACAGTATTCCAGTGGGCAGAGAACCTTGGTGTGCCAAGGATAGGGCTGGCATGTTTGGAACCTCTGCAAAGAGAAGGTTTTAGTTTGGCTTTTTTATAATAGGGGGCTTTGACTACAAGCTGAAGGGGGCTCGTGGATGGAGTCCCAAGTTGACTCCTAGTTGGGTTTCAGCTTCGAGCTGGAATTTGAATCGAATTCAGTGGGTTTCAGGACTGATCTATCCCCACCCAGATAACAAAGATGAAAGTGTTTGTGCTTTGGGGTTGGAGTCCCCTCACTGAGGCAGAGTTGAAGGATATTTTCTCCTTCAAGGATTTTCAGAGTTCTGGGGTCCCCTCTTCATTCCCCCCTCAAGCAGTCACCTCCAAATTCATGTGGGATAAAGGGATGATGATCTCCTTTTAACTGCTTCAAGCTGGCAAGGCCCCTAAAGAGAGGCACATGAGATTCGTAGAGATTTTAGGGGTTCATACCAGGAGGTGAGGCATGAAGTGTGAGGTTTGGGGATGGCAGCAGGGCATCTAAGGGGTGTTTGTCCCTGTCAGTCGTCCCCAGTCAGTTGTCCCATGTTCTCCAGGCTGAAGGGAAGTTGAGAATCCAAAGTTTGAAGCCTAGAGAAAACAGATCTCAGGGGCAGATTAAAACTGGGGTGTCCATCCAGAGTTGAGATGGCAACATTCAGGAATGGGGCCTTTAGCAGGAGATTCATCAGGTCCCTTCTGTGGGCTGCCTGTAAGAATGCTGATGGCCCATTTAACTATCAAAGAAAAGTAGGAGAAAATGCTAGGGAGCAAAAGATTCTTTGTCTTTAGTAAAAGGTGTTAAGTAGCCTAGAGTTTAGCCCTTTCACTCTTAATTTCCAGGAAAGCTAATTTCTTCTGGGGTTAGGGCAGGGATTAAGAGTGTGGACTCAGAGAGTTGGCAGGAGGCCTTCATATCTAGTAAATTTAATAAACCATTGCTTTTTTGTGAGGCAGGATCTAGGGATGAGCTTATCCATGCTTGTCAGGGCTGCAGATCAAGATAAGAATGCAGTTTAAGTTCTTAGAAATCTCTTAACTCTGCTGGTTTTCTTTAAAAATAATAGAGAGTTGGTTCCTCAATCTCACCAGAAAAATAAGCAAAGATCCTGAGCCTTCCCCAACTATCCCCATTCTTTATGGGGGATAGGTCGTAGGGGTCAGAGGGAGTGCAAAGTAGGAGCACTGTCTACCCAGCTTACCGGCCCCCAAGATATTTGGACTGTCCTGGGATAAACGGGGAAACAGGGCCAGACCCCAAATTCCTACCAGAGAGCAGGACATGGAGGGCCAGTTCAACCCCTGTGGTGTTTGCTGTCATGTTGGAAAGGTAGTTTCTCCAGTGTTCCTCCTGCTTGAACTCAGGACAGAGACTGGGGTCTCCTTGGACAGTTTCCGTGACACCTACAGGCCTCAGTCTGGGAGAGATTTGTATTAAAAAGGCACCACCGCTCTGAGTGTCTTTCAGGAGGCAGAAGTTGCCCTGAGAAGAAAAGAGCTGAGAGTCTCAGGTTAGAGTTAAAGGAAAACCAACAGCTGTTTGTAGCGGAGTGGGAGAAACATCTAGGGCTGAGGGAGTGGGTGGGTCTCATTAGGCTGGGAGTTTTTTAGCTTTGAAAGAGACAAGTGTGCTAGGTGTGTTTCGGCTTGCTGCTTTTTGTCTGAGGGTAGAAGTGTATTTAAAGGAGGATCCTTTCAAGGGCTCTAGAGAGTTGGTGAGTGGATCCCTTTCAGCTCTAATCAGTGTTCAATTTTGAGGTTGAGGCATTTTTTTCAGCCATGTGTGTCTCTGCATTAAGAGATAGCCTAAAGGAGAACAGATCCCAAGCACCCCAATTCTATAGCTTTTCATTCTCTTCAGGCATCCCTAAGACAGAGAAAGATATGACAAAAACCTAATTTTTGTCAATTTCACAGTTTTCCACATAAGCATCCCTATGGGAAATACTCTGCTAAGCGTTAGAGCCCCAGAACAGCATCAGCCAGGTCCCGGGATGTTGAGCTGTCCCACCTTGCTATAGAAAGAGTGGGGTGGTGGCTTACTGGCAAAAACAAACAAACAAAAAAAAAAAAAAAACCAACAACAAAACAAAACAAAAAAACCCCTCGTGAACAGTCACCAAATGGGAAATCAGAAAAACTGAACTCCTTAGACTGAGGCAGGGGCGGAGTCACGGTACTGAGAGCAGGAATGGGACTCTGACAGGGTGGGGTGAACCTCTGGAGAGGGATGACATAATCAGGGGGAAGCACCCCTGACATGGGGAGAGGCATCTTGATAAGACAGTAACTGACATTTGGATAGCTTGGGATGGGAGAAGCATTCTGATATTCTAAAGCATAAGATCTTTTATCCTTATCAAGTATTCTGATAAAGAGGGAGGGGAGGTTTTGCAGACCTGAGAAGCAGGGAAACCAAGGCAGGGCTGAGTCAGGATAATTAGGGAAACTGAGTCAGCAGAATAAAGAGAATTGTGGCATAACATTCTACAATCTCTCTCTTCTGAATATTCAAATTATTGAAATACCTTCCTCTAGAAGGTTTTAGCACCATAATGTTGACCAAGCCTCTGTAAAGCAAATAAACCAAGCTAAAACTAGAAAAATGCAAGGACTTATGGCAAGGACCAGTTTCTCCCTGATAACCCCAGAATTATTAGCATCAGAAGCATTCCTCTTTTAGGGAGACACACAGGCCTCCCTGTTCAGGTCCTTTGCAGTTGGGGAGCATCTCAGCCAGAGATGGACAGTTCACTGTGAGTTAGGTCTGTGGTCATTTGTGCATTAAACTCAGCCTCTGCTGAGTAGCAGTGCTCAAGGCAGTCCTGCTGCACTAAGAGGGGCACCCCAAGTCTGTCAGGGACTCCAAAAGAGGGAAAAAGTGAGGCCTGGAGTAGCTCCACCTGTCCCCTTTCTATGGAACAGGAGCTGCTATTAGGAGACAGATTTCTGAGCAAATTATGCAGTTAGACATGACAGGCAACCCCAAACTATTAGAGTCCTGATATCAAGATGCTGAAATAATAATTAAGGAA
The DNA here is from genome assembly GCF_016432865.1 of Antechinus flavipes. NCBI lineage: Eukaryota > Metazoa > Chordata > Mammalia > Dasyuromorphia > Dasyuridae > Antechinus > Antechinus flavipes. The sequence goes on from NC_067404.1 coordinate 5,969,102, forward strand.
CTGGGGTAACAGGAGTGGAGAAACAGATAAGAGAGACTGCCAGTCCCAGGACAGGTGTCTGATTACTGGTTGTTTCTAAAGAATAATCCCCAAAACTGAGTCTGCCGGGGCAATTCCAGTAGAATAAGGGAATTTAAAGTTAAAACATAACCAGCAAATCATAATCCAGTAAATTTTAAGCAAGGAGTTAAATGATTTCCAATTCAATCTGAACTAATGAAATAGGGGGCAGGGCAGAAGTGCCTAAGAAAAATACATCGGTTCCCAATTTCCTGACCAGTTTCAATCAGTTTCCTTTCTCCCTTTTTTACACGGAAAAGAAATTATCAAATTACCATTCCACATATAAATCCCAAGAGTAAACCAAAATTCATATACACAACAGACTAGTAAGTTTCCTAAAAATCCCTCAAACATACAGCAATAAAGTTTCAACAAATCCCAGTTTTAACAAATATTAAAAATAGACCAATTAACTTAAAAACGGGCCTATGTCCTGAAATCTTTTGCCAAAGCCAAGCCTCTGAAGAAAGGGGCTGGAACACACTTAGTGTGTGTGGGGATTCCACGTGGCCGCCCTTGCCTGCCCCCGCCTCCAAAGGGGGGGGGAGGGGAGGGAAAGGGAAGGCAGCTAACCTTCACCCCAGGCTAACTAGGTGCTAGCAGAGAGCAGTGGGTGAGTTTAAGACAAAAGATCCCTACCCCACCCAACCTTTAGTGAGTTGGGGGTGGGGTGTTGAAGCTTTTAGAAAAGTCAGACCCTAATTGGAGACATGTGACCCCTTTCAAGTAAGTTAACAGAATTTCACCCCAAAGTTATGGACTCCTTGCATACAGGAGTTTCTAAAGTGATAGCACACGGTTCTTCTGTTTTTTCCAAACTTTCCAAACTTTCAAATTCCTTTCAATCTATGTTTTTCTCATTCCTACATGCTTAAAATTTCTCATTTCACTATATTAGACATATTTTCCCCCTTCTCTCCCTTTTTCCCGCAAAGCTGCTGCAGTCAGCCAGAGGCAGAGGAAGAGAGAAAGAGAAAAAGATGTTCTTTTCTTGCACTATCCTAATCTTGAGAAGCCCAAAATTATCTCCCAAATTACCTTACCGTGATCAAAGACCAATACGTTCTGAGCCACTCTGAAGGAATTACTACTCTGAATGAATTCCACTTCCAACAATTCAGCCTGATATTTTTCTAAACCTACAACACAGAGGCTGAATTCATAGCTGAATACAAAGCAGACATACACACACAGACAAATGCAGAATTCTATTTTCACCTTTCACATACAGATTTAAGTCTGATATACCCAAATAGTCCTAGGAACATCCTCCCAGTTTTCTTCCCTTTTATATCTGGGAAATTCATCCCAGTCTTTAAGTCGACTCCCAAGAGGGCTGTTGACTGGAATTTCCTGGCTAACGTCCTGACACAAGTTCTTGGGCTGCTCCTATCCCATTTTACAACTTGGTCCCAATCCAGATGTCGGCAGAGGTCTCCATTACCCTTATGCCCGCAGTCACCCAAGAGCTTCCTCAGGAAAGGTCCTTTATCACTGGGGTTGACAGCAGTCTCCACCAAAAACAAATTTAGGAGGGCTAATCCCTCGGGGTCTCCCTCGACCCAGCCAATGGAATCCCAGACTCCCAAGAGATTTACTTCGAGTTACACGTGTAAGTCTTTCAGACTGCACTTTGCCAGCCATCAGGATTCTACTTCCTTCAGTCTTCAATTCTGCTTTCCACTGAATACCTCTGCCTTGGGTCCTTGTCTAAGAGGGGAGGGAGGTTGCACACTCAGAGCCAGAGACCAGAGAGAAAACTACTCCATGCGTGCCTGTCCCTGTTTGGGGGGCACAGCCATCTCCCCCAAAGACCCCCATCCCAGAAGAGCCCCTAACTGTGTGGACACGGAAGACTCCTACCCAAAATGACTACTCAGGGAGCACTCGAAGCAGAAAGTAGAAAGTTGTTTTTTATAGCATCTCATGAGAGGCAGGCAGTCCAGCTATGAGATGAAGGAAAGTAAAAGCATTCGCAGCAGAAGGGCCCAAGACACAGAGAATATACACAGCTTTTATAGATTTTGTTACAAGAGATTACAACACAAGTAAGAGAGCATTGCGGGGGGGCATCTAATTGGTTGTTGCTATCTGGAGAGATTGGAACAGAAGGTTTCTGGCTGTACAGCAGTCAAGCTAATAGACTAAATAGTGATAAATGTCAAACACTGATAAATGTCACCAACTTAGGTTAAGTAAATATGCCTGTAACTAACTAAGGTTTAAGTAAACATAGGCCTGTACATATTGTACTTATGTAAGTCATAGGGAAACACAGGAATAATGAAAATAAGGAAAAATAATTCGCACATTACTGTAATTTCTTCATCTCCCCATTCCACACATGGGGAAAGAAAGGCAGGTTGTTCTGTGGTGACTCCCACTAGCACCCTAGAAGCTAAGACTGCCCCCTGGGACGTCTGACCAGAAGGCTGAACTCATTGCCTTACCAGAGCTTTGGAACTGGGGAAGGGAGTGAGAGTGATTTACATCCATTCTCTCTCTGGCTGGTTTCAAACTCCCTCAGACCAAGCACTATAGGTCTTGCACTCTAGGCTACTTAAGTGCTCCTTTCACTGTATACAATGCCAGCACCTCAAACACAGCTCCCAATCCTTCAAGGAGGACAGTTTCAGGGTTTACTCCCGTCACTTTGATCTGCATTTAGACTTCATCAGTTTTTTCTCTGGAGGTGGATAGTATCTTACAAGGAGTCTTCTGGAATTGTCTCTGATCATTGTATTGATGAGAATAGCTAAGTCATTCACAGTTGATCATTGTATTGTACTGCTATTACTGTGTACACTGTTATCCAACATTCTGCCCACTTTATTTTGCATCAATTTATGCAAGTCTTTCCAGCCTTTTTGATAGCACCTAAATTACTGATAACCTCTCCCCCTTCCCTGCAAATGTTTTTCTTCCTTTTTTCTACTCCCACTCTTTCCCTGCCTCTTCAATCCATTCCTATTAATCTATACACCTTATCCCACTCCCATTAAATACCCTTCTGCACTCCACGTTATCGCATCCCTCCCTTTATTCCCCCCTTTCCCATTAATTTAAATATCTTGTCCCACTTTCATTATTCCCACACCCTTCTATGCTTTCTTTTTATCTTATTCCCTTCCCTCATTTCTTTATTGATTTTGGAGAGTTCTATCCCCAACTTGGTATTTGTGTGTATATATGTAGTACATGTGCATTGTGTGTGTGTCTTCCCTCTGTAATCTATTCCTGAACTATCAAACTTTCTTCCCCATGCAATTCCACTCACTTGGTTGTTGCTATCACACCTCATTCTTTTTTTTTTTTTTTTTTGAAAATTTAATTTTATTTAATAATAACTTTGTATTGACAGAATCCATGCCAGGATAATTTTTACACAGCATTATCCCTTGCAATCACTTATGTTTCGTTTTTTCCCCTCCCTCCCTCTCCCCCCCCCCCAAGATGGCAAGCAGTTCTATATATGTTTTTTTTTAAATTTTTATTTAATAATTACTTTATATTGACACTCGTTTCTGTTCCAATTTTTTTTCCCTCCCTCCCTCCACCCCCTCCCCTAGATGGCAAGCAGTCCTTTATATGTTGGATATGTTGCAGTATATCCTAGATACAATATATGTTTGCAGAACCGAACAGTTCTCTTGTTGCATAGGGAGAATTGGATTCAGAAGGTATAAATAACTCAGGAAGAAAATGAAAAATGCAAATAGTTCACATTCGTTTCCCAGTGTTCCTTCTTTGGGTGTAGCTGTTTCTGTCCATCATTTATCCAATGAAACGCAGTTAAGTCTCTTTGTCAGAGAAATCTACTTCCATCAGAATACATCCTCATACAATATCGTTGTCAAAGTGTATAATGATCTCCTGGTTCTGCTCATCTCACTTAGCATCAGTCCATGTAGGTCTCTCCAAGCCTCTCTGTATTCATCCTGCTGGTCATTCCTTACAGAGCAATAATATTCCATAACATTCATATACCACAATTTACCCAGCCATTCTCCAATTGATGGGCATCCATTCATTTTCCAGTTTCTAGCCACTACAAACAGGGCTGCTACAAACATTTTGGCACATACAGGTCCCTTTCCCTTCTTTAGTATCTCTTTGGAATATAATCCCAGTAGTAACACTGCTGGATCAAAGGGTATGCACAGTTTGATAACTTTTGGGGCATAATTCCAGATTGCTCTCCAGAATGGTTGGATTCGTTCACAACTCCACCAACAATGCATCAGTGTCCCAGTTTTCCCACATCCCCTCCAACATTCATCATTATTTTTTCCTGTCATCTTAGCCAATCTGACAGGTGTGTAGTGGTATCTCAGAGTTGTCTTAATTTGCATTTCTCTGATCAATAATGATTTGGAACACTCTTTCATATGAGTGGTAAGAGTTTCAATTTCATCCTCTGAAAATTGTCTGTTCATATCCTTTGACCATTTATCAATTGGAGAATGGCTTGATTTTTTATAAATTTGAGTCAGTTCTCTATATATTTTGGAAATGAGGCCTTTATCAGAACCTTTAACTGTGAAGATATTTTCCCAGTTTGTTGCTTCCCTTCTAATCTTGTTTGCATTAGTTTTGTTTGTACAAAGGCTTTTTAATTTGATGTAATCAAAATTTTCTATTTTGTGATCAGTAATGGTCTCTAGTTCATCTTTGGTCACAAATTTCTTTCTCCTCCACAACTCTGAGAAATAAACTATCCTATGTTCCTCTAATTTATTTATGATCTCGTTCTTTATGCCTAGGTCATGGACCCATTTTGATCTTATCTTGATATATGGTGTTAAGTGTGGGTCCGTGCCTAATTTCTGCCATACTAATTTCCAGTTATCCCAGAAGTTTTTATCAAAAAATGAATTCTTATCCCAAAAGTTAGGATCTTTGGGTTTGTCAAACACTAGATTGCTATAGTTGACTATTCTGTCTTGTGAACCTAATCTTTTCCACTGATCAACTAATCTATTTCTTAGCCAATACCAAATGGTTTTGGTGACTGCTGCTTTATAATATAGTTTTAGATCAGGTACAGCTAGGCCACCTTCATTTGATTTTTTTTTTCATTAATTCCCTTGAGATTCTCGACTTTTTATTGTTCCATATGAATTTTGTTGTTATTTTTTCTAGATCATTAAAATATTTTCTTGGAAGTCTGATTGGTATAGCACTAAATAAATAGATTAGTTTAGGGAGTATTGTCATCTTTATTATATTCGCTCGGCCTATCCAAGAGCACTTAATATTTTTCCAATTATTTAAGTCTGACTTTATTTGTGTGGAAACTTTTTTGTAATTTTGCTCAAATAATTCCTGACTTTCCTTTGGTAGGTAGATTCCCAAATATTTTATGCTATCAACAGTTATTTTGAATGGAATTTCTCTTTGTATCTCTTGCTGTTGGATTTTGTTGGTGATGTATAAAAATGATGAGGATTTATGGGGATTTATTTTGTATCCTGCTACTTTGCTAAAATTATGAATTATTTCTAATAGCTTTTTAGTGGAATCTCTGGGGTTCTCTAGGTATACCATCATATCATCTGCAAAGAGTGATAGTTTGGTTTCCTCATTGCCTACTCTAATTCCTTTAATCTCTTTCTCGACTCTTATTGCAGAGGCTAGTGTTTCTAATACAATATTGAATAATAATGGTGATAGTGGGCAACCTTCCTTCACTCCAGATCTTACTGGGAAAGGTTCCAGTTTTTCCCCATTGCATATGATGCTTACTGAAGGTTTTAAATATATGCTCCTGACTATTTTAAGGAAAAGTCCATTTATTCCTATGCTCTCAAGTGTTTTTATTAGGAATGGATGTTGGATTTTATCAAATGCTTTTTCTGCATCTATTGAGATGATCATATGGTTTTTGTTTGGTTGGTTGTTGATATAGTCAATTATGCTAATAGTTTTACTAATATTGAACCAGCCCTGCATTCCTGGTATAAATCCTACTTGGTCATACTGTATTGTCCTGGGGATGATTTTCTGTAATCTTTTTGCTAATATTTTATTTAAGATTTTAGCATCAATATTCATTAGGGAGATTGGTCTATAATTTTCTTTCTCTGTTTTCAGCCTACCTGGTTTAGGTATCAGTACCATGTCTGTGTCATAAAAGAAGTTTGGTAGGACTCCTTCAATCCCTATTTTTTCAAATAGTTTATTTAGCATTGGAGTTAATTGTTCTTTAAATGTTTGATAGAATTCACATGTAAATCCATCTGGTCCTGGGGATTTTTTCTTAGGGAGTTGGTTGATAGTTTGTTCTATTTCTTTTTCTGAGATGGGACTGTTTACAATATTTACTTCTTCCTCTGTTAGTTTGGGCAAGTTATATTTTTGGAGGTATTCTTCTATTTCATTTAAGTTGTGGAATTTATTGGCATAAAGTTGGGCAAAGTAACTCCTAATTATTGCTGACGATTTTGGTGGGTGCAAGAAAAAGAACAAATTAAACCCCCCAAATAAATACTAAACTTGAAATTCTGAAAAAAGGGAAAGATTAATAAAATTCAAAGTAAGGAAACTATTGAATTAATAATCAGAATTAAGAGCTGGTATTGTTTTTAAAAAATAACCAACAAAATAGATAAACCTTTACTTAATTTGATCAGAAAAAAAGAAGAAAATCAAATTGTTAGTCTCAAAAATGAAAAGGGAGAATTTTCCACCAATGAAGAGGAAATTAGAGCAATAAACAGGAATTATTTTGTCAAATTCTATGTGAATAATTTTGATAATCTAAGTGAAATGGAGGAATACCTAAAAATTATAAATTGGCCAGATTAACAAAAGAGGAAATAAATCATTTTAAAAGTCCTGTTTTAGAAAAAATAAATAGTACAATCTATTAAGCAACTCCCTAAGAAAAAAAAAATCTCCAGATTTTTCTGAAGCCTGATGGATTTACACGTGAATTGTACCAAACATTCAAAGAAATATTAACTCCAGTACTATGCAAACTGAAAAAATAGGGAATGAAGGATTCCTACCAAATTCCTTTTATGATGCAGACATGGTGCTGATACATAAACTAGGTAGGGTGAAAAAAAGAGAAAGAAAAATATAGACCAATTTCCCTAATGAATATTGATGCAAAAGTCTTAAATAAATATTAGGAAAGAGATTACAGAAAGTCCTTCCCAGGATAATACATTATGACCAAACAGGATTTATAACAGAAATGCAGGGCTGGTACAATATTAGGAAAACTATTAGCATAATGGAGTATATCAATAACCAAACTACCAAAAATCATATGATTATCTCAATAGGTACAGAAAAAAAATTTCATAAAATCCAACATCATTCCTATTAAAATCACTGAAAAATATAGGAATGAATGAAGTTGTCCTTAAAATAATCAGTAGCATCTATTTGAACCCATCATCAAGCATCATATGTAATGGGGACAAACTAGAATTATTTCCATTATGATTAGGGGTGAAACAAGGTTGCCCACTATCACCATTATTATTCAAAATTGTATTAGAAATGTTAGCTTTGGATTTAAGAGAAGGAAAAGAGATAAGAAGAATTGGAGTAGGTAATGAGGAAATCAAATTATCACTCTTTGCAGATGATATGATGGTATACTAAGAAAATCCTAGAAAATCAACTAAAAAACTACTAGAAACAATTCACAACTTTAGCCAAGTTGCAGGATACAAAATGAACTCACGTAATCATCAGCATTTTTATTTATTATGAACAAAGTGCAGCAGCAAGAGATACAAAGAGAAATTCCATGTAAAATAACTATAGGTAATATAAAATATTTGAGAGTCTATCTGCCAAAAGAAAGTCAGGAATCATATGAGCAAAACTACAAAACACTTTCCACACAAATAAAGTCAGATCTAGTCTGACTAGAGCACATATCAAGTGCTCATTGTTAGGCTGAGCCAATATAATAATAATGATAATACTACCTAAATTAATCTACTTATTCAGTGCCATACCAATCAAACTTCCAAGTAATTATTTCTCAGATATAGAAACAATAATAATAAAGTTCATCTGGAAGAACAAAAAGTTAAGTATTTCAAGGGAATTAATGTAAAATTGCAACTGAAGATGGTCTATCTGTGCCACACCTAAAACTATATTATAAAGCAGTGGTCATCAAAGCCATTGGGTTCTTGCTAAGAAATAGAGTACTTGATCGGTGGAATAGGTTTGTTTCACAGAACAAAAGAGTCAATGACTATAATAATCTAGTGTTTGACAAACTATATACTATAGTATATTGTTGGAATCTTTACAAATAAAGTCATTAGAGTTGATAGAGGCAATAATTATCTAATTTAGCATGGTTCAATATCCTTGATCTGATCTTACAAGGAGATATTTTGGGCCAGAACCTGAAACAAGGTACTAAGTAGAACTAAGTGATACAATGCTTATGTTCACACCTTTACTCATTGGAGTTCACACGTTTGGGAGATTTCAGGGTTTAGTATGAGGTATCCGAATTCACACCTCCCTTGAAGCTCTTAGGGCCAGAGAGCATGCTGGGAAATATCCCATAATCCCACTCTCTGATATATAAGAAGAAAGCAGAGGCTCAGTTAGGGGAGTTCAGCTGAATTAGATTGAGAGGGGAGAGTCAAGTGAGTTCAGCCAGAAGCCCTCTCTCGGAAGAGAGTTACTTTGGGTTAGAGAGAGAGTTACTTCAGAACGTTGACTGGGGTCTGAGAGGAGCACTCTGGGAGGAAGCCCACAAGCCCTTTCTCAGAGGCAAGACAGATTCACCTTTGTGCTGGCTGGGCTGAAGGACAAACCTTTGGATCTGGAGACATTTGGAGCTCTTAAGCTAACTGAGCTATTTTGGAGGCAATAAAAGATCTGAAATTTTATCACCTGGCTGTGTTTTGAGGTGATTATTACTTTCAACTGCAACTAAGGCTGCCTCCAGAAAACCTCCCCGAGAAACCTGCTCTCTCCCAGAGAGAACCATTATTATTAAAAAGAAGAAAAACACCACAGTATATAACTATATTATTATAGTAATCTAGTGTTTGACAAACAGCTTTGGAGATAAAAATTCACTCTTTGACAAAAATTGCTGAGAATATTGGGAATTAGTATGACAGGAACACCTAACATCATATACCAAGGTAAGGGTGAAGTGGTTTTGTGATTTAGAGATAAAGAGTGATATTAAAAGCAAATTAGAAGAACATAGGATAGTAGGGAAGGAAGGAATTTGTGGCCATAGAAAAACTGGAGTTTATTATTGAACAAAAAATAGATAATTTTGATTATATTAAGTTAAAAAGTTTTTGTACAAACAAAACTATCATAAACAAGATGAGAAGCAAAGCATTAAATTGGGAAAACATTTTTACATTCAAGCATTCTGATAAAGGCCTCATTTCTAAAATACATAGAGAATGTATGCATTTAGAAGATTTCAAATTTAGAAGAATTCAAGCCATTCTTCAATTGATAAATGGTCAAAGGATATAAACAGATAATTTTCAATTGAAGAATTTGAAATCATCTCTAGTCATATGAAAAGATGCTCTAAATCACTATTGATCAGAGAATTGCAAGTGAAGACAACTCTGAGGTACCACTATACACCTCTCAGATTGGCTAAGATGACAGGAAAAGATAATGAGGAATGTTGAAGGGGATGTGGGAAAACTGGGACACTGATACATTGTTGCTGGGACTGTGAACGGGTGCAACAATTCTGGAGAACAATTTGAAAGTAAGCCCAAAGAGTTATTAAACTGTGCATACCCTTTGACCCAGCAGTGTTACTACTGGGCTTATATCCCAAAGAGGTCTTAAAGGAGGGAAAGGGACCCACAAGTGCAAAAATGATTGTGCCTTTTGTAGTGGCAAGAAACTGGAAACTGAGTGGATATCCAGGAGTTGGAGAATGGCTGAATAAGTTAAGAAACGATCAGCAGTTTTGTGTCAGAGGGGCTTGGAGAGATTTACATCAACTCATGCTATGTGAAATAAGCAGAACCAGGAGATCATCATACACAGCAACAAGAAGTTTATATGATGATCACTTGTGATGGATGTGGCTCTCTTCAACAATGAGATGACTTAGGCCAGTTCCTGTAATGACTGCGTATTTAAAATCAGCCGGAGTCAGGAATTCAGGTTAAGGGAAAAATCTTCAATCTTTATTGAAGTGAAGAGGTGAATAAGGATTGCGATAGCAAATATAGGCAAGAAAGATTGCGATAGCAATATGGGCAGCTGCAACAGGAAGCCAGCTAACAGAGGGGGAATCTGAGCTGAAAGGTCGTCGCAATGGCAAAAGCAAGCAGTCTCTCTTCCCCTTCCCTCTCCACTCCCCTGCCTCCACCCACCAAAATCGTCACTTCCTATACAACACATCAGGACTTGCACAAAGAGTGGGCGGGGCCATTCTCTCTCCAAGCTTATATATTAATAGAGTAGGGTCCAATGACTATTTAGCCTCATGTGCTTGGGACCTCAGTGCATCAACTCAAGCCTCAGCCCATTACAAGTTCCAATAACCTTGTGATGAAGAGAGCTATCTACAGCCAGACAGAGGACCATGGGGACTGAGTAGGGATCACAATATGACATTGTCATTTTTATTGTGGTTTGCTTGAATTTTATTTTCTTTCTCATTTTTTTTTCTTTGTGATTTGATTTTTCCTATGCAGCAAGATAACTGTATAAATATATATGAATATATTGCGTTTAACTTATTTTTTTTACCATGTTTAATACTTATTGGACTACTTGCCATCTAGGGGAAGAGGGGCAGGGAAGGGGGGCAAATTGGAACACAAGGGTTTTTTTTGGTTTTTTTTAAACTTTTTATTGACAGAATCCATGCCAGGGTAATTTTTTACAGCATTATCCCTTGTACTCACTTCTGTTCTGACTTTTCCCTTCTCTCCCTTCACGCTTTCCCCTAGATTTCAGGTAGTCTTATTCATGTTAAATATGTCACAGTATATCCTAGATACAATATATGTGTGCAGAATTCTCTTGTTGCACAGGGAGAATTGGATTCAGAAGGTAGAAATAACCCGGGAAGAAAAACAAAAACGCAAGCAGTTTATATTCATTTCCCAGTGTTCTTTCTCTGGGTGTAGCTGCTTCTGTCCATCCTTGATCAATTGAAACTGAATGAGCTCTCTTTATCGAAGAGATCCACTTCCATCAGAATACATCCTCAAACAGTATCGTTGTTGAGGTATATAATGTGATCTTCTTTTTCAAAAACTGCTTTTAAGGGCTAAAAAGCCTCTGGGAGCAAGGAATGAGGCTCAAGGCATGTGGGAGGACCTGAAGCATGAGAGGTACCGAGGCTTACGTGGAGGCGGGGCATAGCCCCAGGAGGCAGTGTCTGACCCCAGGTACCATGTCTCCCTCCTTAGTGCTCTCACAGCCTAGCACGCCTCCCTCCCCCTTCTCGGGCCAGTCCCATTATGCCAGGTTCCTAAAGGACTTCCCCTTCCCCCAGATCCTCAGGTGGCTATAAATATGTGCTATCTAAGAATAAAGTTCTCTTTCGCTTCACCCCTACCTCCTGGTTGGTCTGTCTCTGTGGGATCCGAGTTGGTGCCCTAAGACAGGTAAGTGTGGCCTAGCCATGCCACTGATGGGTGGGTATTAAGAGTAGCTCTAAGGGGAACTACAAGGTTAGGGTAACGTTAAGGGACACTACAAGTGGCTCTCAAACACGGACAATTTTGGCTAAGATCTCACTGTGTAGCAGGTCTACAGGTGGGAAGTGAGACAGAACTCTGCTCTAGTGAGTAGAAAGTTAGGAAGTGGGACAGATTATTTGGGGGCCCCAGACCTGGAGGTGCCAGGAAAAGAAGCTTATAGACTAATAAAGCAACCAGAATTGGAAATGTATTTTAAAAGGTAGGAGGTAGTTGATAGTCAGATGCCTTCCTATGATAAGGAAACACAGGGAGCCATCCTGGAACTGCATCACCTCATTTATCAGGTGATTGGGGGATATGAGCCTCAATCCAATAAAAGTAGATAATGAAGTGCAAATAGAGAGTCATAAAACAAATGAGGATTGTAAATCAGCACTCACTAGGACCAGACTCTCCCATAAAATGGAGCCAGCAGAAGTTAGCTGTGGGAGAGAATCAGGAAATAAATAGGAAGACAAAGGAACTGGATGTGATGTGAAAGAAGAAAGAGGTAGTGAGGAAGAAACAGGAAGTAGATATGATGGACAGGAGGAGGCAGGGATAAGATGAGTAATGAGAAAGTAAACAGAGAGACATATGACCTTGAGGAAAAGGACAGTGCTAAGATGAGGGAGGAGAAAGGGAACAGAGGGAAGGTTGCCTCTGTCTCAGAGGCATGGCCTTCTCCCTCATCCCTACCCCCCCCCCTCCTTGAGGAAATATATCTCCCGTCTGCTCCCTCTGTGCTCCCTTGGGGAGGCTTTGGAGATTCCCAGACAAGTTTAGGACAAATCATACAGAAAGCTGGAAAGTATAAAAGAAATAAGCATCAAATGCAATATGATGCAGCAGTACATGCGGCTGTGTCCCAAGTGCCCAAAGAGCATTTAGCAAAATTCAGGCTTTGGGAAAGCAGAGGCCCTCCATGACTAAAATTAAACAGGGCCCAGATGAACCTTTTCCTGATTTTGTGGCCCACTAAAGAGGCGAAGCCTCCGGCCTCCTTATACAGAAATTGGCAGGGGAGAACTCTAATGCTAACTGCCAGAAGGCCATGCTGACTTTAGATGGGGAGGCTGGCCTGGAAGAGATGATAGAGATGTAAGAATGTCGGCTCCGGTGCCTTTCAAACGGATGCCCTCCCTGCTGCTGTATCTAAAGGGGTTGCAGCAGAAGACCTGCCCTGGCAGTTTGCAGACAAACAGGGGGTATTCCGACCCCTGGTGGTCTCAGGTCTCAGGTACAATCTATGGGGCAGGGACATGTTGAAGGCTTGTGGGGCCTCAGTTTATATACCACCTCCACAGGATTTTTAATTGGGGTCATTGGAGGTTTGGGCACCACCTTTCATATCACGCCCACATCATTACATGGAAATCTAACACCCCGGTTTGGGTGCCCCAATGGCCTCTCTCAGTTTATAAATCCTAAACTTACATGAAATTAATATAGAACCAATGTCCAGCCCATGGAATAGCCCTGTATTTATTATAAAGAAAAATTCTGGCAAATTCAGAATGCTAGTGGACCTTAGGGCTGTTAATGCTACTACTGAACCTATGGGAACCCAGCCTGGCATGCCATCTCCTAATCTGGTACCCAACAGTGGCCAGTTACAGTAACAGGCATATAAGATTGTTTCTTCTCCATCCCTCTGATCCCAGAGGTTAAGAAAAGATTTGCTTTTACCATTCCCTCTATAAACAATGCAGGGTCTTATCTGAGCTACCAATGGGAAGTTCTCCCCCAAGGGATGGTTGTAGCCCCACCTTGTGTCAGGTGTACATAGTGCAAATGCTAGAACCAAGTATAGGTGATAGAACAGATCAACCCATAGGCACGATAATGATAGTACCTTGAGAGGACTTTGAAAGATTCCAACCTGTAAGCAACAAAAAGCAAAGATTAAACCTTATACCTTTTGCATAATAATTGAGCCAGTCAAACCAGAAATCAGAAGGGCATGGCTTCATGCCATGATACTGCACTATATGGGTGATATACTGTTATCAATGAGCAGTGGGAAAGATCTCTCTGCCCTGCTTAAAGAGACCATGAGTGTTCTCGCTCAACATGGACTGGTGGTAGCCCCAGAAAAGATCCAACGTAACTATCCCATCATTTACCTGGGATTCCTCATGGAGACTTCTGCAGTTACCAATCAGAAACCTAACTTACAATTAGACTGAACCTATTTCAGAAACTAGTTGGACAAATTCAATGGTTAATGGCTCATGTCCCTATTCTTGTTTCTTCGATGCAGCCTTTATATGACATTTTGAAAGGATGTAAGAGAAACCTAGAGTCCATTAACATCATAACAGACAGATTATATGCTGTCTGAATGCTCAGAAGCATTGAGGATGCTGTCCCATAACCTCAGAACTCTCCAATCGCTAACCTTCCTGCTGAATTGCAGCTGATTTTACACACTAGAAAACATCCCATTTATGTCCTGCATGTATACTCTCACCTATGCTATGTAGGGGACCTATTTGCTGGCAATGAGGTGGCAGACCATGCTGTATAATGCTCCCTACTCATGGTCAACACACCCCCTGAATGTGCACATGAATTTCTCCATTTACCTGCTAATTCTCTATGTCACCTTTATGACCTCACCTGGGAACAAGCCCAACAGACAGTGAAGCAGTGTGTTCAGTTTCTCCCTCTTCCACCTAGTAAAGGAGGTAATCCCCAGGGTTTATTCCCCAATGATCTGTGACAAAGGGATGTGACACATGTAGGCCGTGTGGCCATCCATGTCTGTATTGACACTTTTTCTAAATTCCTTTGGGCCACAGTGGCCTCCCGTGAAAACACTCCTTCAGTCATTAAACATTTATATAGTTGCTTCTCCTCTCACGAAGTTCCTAATACCATAAAGACCGATAGTGGTCCAGCTTATACCTCTAAGCAGATCACCTTCCTCACCATGTTCACCATTGAACATGTTACAGGGATTCCCTATAATCCACAGAGTCAGAACCTAGTAGAACAGGCCCATTGTACTCTGAAAGCCACCCTTGTCAAACAGAAAGGGAAAGAAGTATACAGAATCCCCAATGGCCCACACAGGTGGATGTGGATAATGCCTTATATACTTACAATTTTTTGTGTCTTGATAGGAATACCAGCCTCTCCAGGAATGATACATTTGGCACAATCTTATAGACAGGACAGAAAACTAAGCTCCATAAAAACAGCACTTCAAGTGCTGGAGAACATTCAAAAGGTCCTTTGGAAGGACAAGGAAGGACATTGGCAAGGTCCATCCTTAGTACTTTGGAGAGGGCCGGGATATTTGTCTTGCAGGTCCTGATGGGGAAGGCCACTGAATTCCAGAAAGAACAAGGAAAGTTTCCCCTATTAAAAGAGGGGCTGAAGAAGAAAAAAAGGAGATGACCCAAGAAACGCCCGAAACAGCGCCATAGCAGAGAGATGACTATCCTTGCTGGACTGGCTTAGTGATTGGATCCAACATACTTTCTTTCCCATCCCCTTCTATTCCATGGACTCTAGGTAGCCATTTTTGTATTGTTGCTTCTTTTGCTTTTGCCTACTTTGCTAGGATACTTTATATATATTCTTTAAAAAATTCTTTAGAGGTGCTTATGGAATAGCTTCTCATTCATCAACATGAGAACACTCAGTCTTATTAATGAAAGAGGGAGAGATGTAAGGGTTAAAAAGCCTCTAGAAGCAAGGAATGAGGCTCAAGGCTTGTGGGAGGACCTGAGGGATAAGAGGTACCAAGGCCCAAGCAAGTCCTACGTTGAGGTGGGGCATAGCCCCAGGAGGCAGTGTCTAACCTCAGGTACCACAGTGTCCCTTTTTAGTGCTCTCAAAGCCTAGCACGTCTCCCTCCCTCTTCTTGGGCCAATTCTGTTATGACTTGGCTGTGCAGGTTCCTAAAAGACCTCCCCTTCCTTGATCCTCAGGGGGTATAAATATGTGCTACCTAAGAATAAAGGTTTTTTTTATGTTTCACCCCTATCTCCTGGTTAGTTTGTCTCTGTGGGATCTGGGTTGGTGCCCAAAGACGGGTAAGTCTGGCCCAGTTGTGCCGTCGACAGACAGGCAGTTAAGAATAGCTCTAAGGTGAGCTACGAGGTTAGGGTAATATTAAGAGATGCTACGCTGCTTATAAAAATTTTCTCTCTGTTCTGAAGTTAAATTGGATTCATCCTTTGTAAATAGTATCTGGTATTTTGTATCAGATCTAATATCCTGTGGCAAAGATATTTTGATTTCGTTTTCATTTAGGGGATTTTCCACGTCCCCTAACAAAGTGGGGGGGCCACTTGTTATGGGCCAGAACTTGAAACAAGGTGCTAAGTCAGTGGAATTGATAGAGACAATAGTTATCTAATTTAGCATGGTGCTTAATGGTTCTCGAGTTCACTACATGTACTTAGTACTTACTATAGTTCTACAAGATTCCCACCTTTGATAAGAGAGCATATATAAGCTAGGGGCCTCAGCCAGGATTCAGTTATATTGGAAGCATACAGCAAGGTCAGGACACAAACCAAAAAGTGGCAAAAAAAAAAAAAAAAGGTCAAAAGTTCCCAAGGATAAAAGCCAGCAGCTTTTAACTTAAAATAAAACAAAAGCGATCTTTAAAAAACCCAAAAAACCTCTCTTATATCAAAGCCATTTCAAAAATTACTAATTTGCAATGTAGTTTAAATTAAGGGCCTATATACCAAAGAGGCTATTAATGACAAGTAATGACAAATGATTTTGAATAAGCCATGTTATTTTTGGTACATGTTTCCTAATCTGTACTATCAGGGATTTAGAAAAATTCTAAAATCCCTTCTGGTTGTGAATCTAGTTTTTCTATGACTAAAATTTGATGACAATGAAAAGTAGTTTTATACAAAGAAAACCAAATTTTCTACTCATAAGTAGGAGTGTTAACTTTCACATATGTAAAGTATCATGATACAATATACCTTCTGCAAAGATTTTTGTCACAAGAACATCTGAATTTTCATCTGAATGAAGTGGATTGATAGATTCATTCATCATCTGTCCATCATCACAGTCCATATGTTGTTTCCTAAAGAAAATTTAAAATTTAGGTTCATAACGAATCCAACCATTCTGGAGAGCAATCTGGAATTATGCCCAAAAAGTTATCAAATTGTGCATACCCTTTGATCCAGCAGTGTTTCTATTGGGCTTATATCCCAAAGAAATACTAAAAAAGGGAAAGGGACCTGTATGTGCCAAAATGTTTGTGACAGCCCTGTTTGTAGTGGCTAGAAACTGGAAATTGAATGGATGCCCATCCATTGGAGAATGGCTGGGTAAATTGTGGTATATGAATGTTATGGAATATTATTGCTCTGTAAGGAATGACCAGCAGGATGAATACAGAGAGGCTTGGAGAGACCTACATGAACTGATGCTAAGTGAAATGAGCAGAACCAGGAGATCATTATACACTTCGACAACAATATGGTATGAGGATGTATTCTGATGGAAGTGGATTTCTTTGACAAAGAGACCTAACTCAGTTTCAATTGATAAATGACGGACAAAAGCAGCTACACCCAAAGAAAGAACACTGGGAAACGAATGTAAACTGTTTGCATTTTTGTTTTTCTTCCCCGGTTATCTCTACCTTCTGAATCCAATTCTCCCTGTGCAACAAGAGAACTGTTCGGTTCTGCAAACATTTATTGTATCTAGGATATACTGTAACATATCTAACATATATAGGACTGCTTGCCATCTAGGGGAGGGGGTGGAGGGAGGGAGGGGAAAAATCGGAACAGAAATGAGTGCAAGGGATAATGTTGTTAAAAAAATTACCCTGGCATGAATTCTGTCAATATAAAGTTATTATTAAATAAAAGAAAATAAAATATTAAAAAAAAGAAAAAAAGAAATAAAATAAAATCTAAGTTCATATTTAAAACAAGTGAAAGTTTTCAGAAAACCAGCTTCCTTGGTGAGTGTCAGTAAAGTTAATATGAAACTTGTTTCAAACCATGTTCATAATTCCATACACAAGTCAGTACTAATGTGCATCACTTCATACCTTGTACCTTTCACAAAGATATAGAAGGAGAAATAACAGGAGACAGAGATATAAAGACAGCAGTAAGATGGACAACATCCTTGGTGTTTTTGTACTTTTAAAATAAATCCATGTACTTTGGTCAGAAACACTAACTAACCTCTCAGGGCATGATGGCTTCAGTTCTTCAGATTGCCCACTACCCTAAAAAGAAAAGCCAAATGTGTTAGCGAATGAACGGTTTTTGTTTTTCCGGTGTATGCAACTCTTTGTGACCCTCATGTGCGGTTTTCTTGGCAGAGGTATTGGAGTGCTTTGCCATTACTGCTCCCACTCATTCTACATGGGAGGACACGAAGACAAAATCCTTCACCCAGGATTATACCATGAGTAAATTTCTGAGGTCAGATTTGAACTCAGAAAGATGACTTTCTGAATTCAGGCCATTCTGTACTAAGTCACCTAGCTATCCCAAGGTGTTCTTGTTTAGTCATTTTTCAGTTGTGTCAGACTGTTCATGACAGAATTCACTTCAGTAAATTACAGATTTCCTAAGGATTTGAGATAAGCACAGGAGAAGCAAAAAGATGGCCCCTATACTGGAGAAGCTGACCAGCTTATAGCAGGATAACTAGCACGCAATTAAAAGAAGCTATATCCTGGATAAATGGGAAAAGTTGACAAAAGGAGACAATGGAATTAGGAGGGGCTGGGGAAGGTTGCTGAGAAGGCAGGATTTTAGTTCAGACTTAAAGGGACAGAATCAGTGGCTAGAAATGAGTAAGGAGGGCATTGCAGGGATGGGGAAAAAATCAGAGAATGGCCAGGAGGCCAGTGTTACTGTATTATAGAGGGCAAGTAAGAAGCTTATGAAAGACAGAAGAGTGGTAGGTTATGATGAAAGGTTTTGAATGGCTAATCATTTTGTAATTGGTCTTGCCAATGAAGTTTATGGATACTGGGTGGGGGGTGGGGAGCTAAGGAACAGAGAATGACATCATTTATTTATTTATTTTTTTAAATAACTTTTTATTGATAGAACTCATGCCAGGGTAATTTTTTACAGCATTATCCCTTGCATTCACTTCTGTTCCGATTTTTCCCCTCCCTCCTTTCACCCCCTCCCCCAGATGGCAAGCAGTCCTCTACATGTTGAATAGGTTACAATATATCCTGGATACAATAGATGTATGCAGAACCGAACAGATTTCTTGTTGCACAGGGAGAATTGAATTCAGAAGGTAGAAATAACCCGGGAAGAAAAACAAAAATGCAAGCAGTTTATATTCATCTCCCAGTGTTCTTTCTTTGGGTGTAGCTGCTTCTGCCCATCTTTGATCAATTGAAACTGAATTAACTCTCTTCATCGAAGAGATCCACTTCCATCAGAATACATCCTCAAACAGTATCATTGTTGAGGTATATAATGATCTCCTGGTTCTGATCATTTCACTTAGCATCAGTTCATGTAAGTCTCGCCAGTCCTCTCTGTATTCATCCTGCTGGTCATTTCTTACACAACAATAATATTCCATAACATTCATATACCACAATTTACTCAACCATTCCCCAATTGATGGGCCTCCATTCCTTTTCCAGTTTCTAGCCACTACAAACAGGGCTGCCACAAACATTTTGGCACATACAGGTCCCTTTCCCTTCTTTAGTATCTCTTTGGGGTATAAGCCCAATAGAAACACTGCTGGATCAAAGGGTATGCACAGATTGATAACTTTGGGGGCATAATTCCAGATTGCTCTCCAGAATGGTTGGATGTGTTCACAACTCCACCAACAATGTATCAGTGTCCCAGTTTTCCCACATCCCCTCCAACATTCATCATTATTTTTTCCTGTCATCTTAGTCAATCTGACAGTTGTGTAGTGGTATCTCAGAGTTGTCTTAATTTGCATTTCTCTGATTAATAATGATTTGGAGCATATTTTCATATGTCTATAGTTTCAATTTCTTCGTCTGAGAATTGTCTGTTCATATCCTTTGACCATTTATCAATTGGAGAATGGCTTGATTTCTTATAAATTAGAGTCAGTTCTCTCTATATTTTGGAAATGAGGCCTTTATCAGAACCTTTGATTGTAAAAATGTTTTCCCAGTTTATTGTTTCCCTTCTAATCTCGTCTGCATTTGTTTTGTTTGTACAAAAACTTTTCAATTTGATATAATCAAAATTTTCTATTTTGTGGTCAATAGTGATCTCTAGTTCTTCTTTGGTCATAAATTCCTCCCTCTTCCACAGGTCTGAGAGGTAAACTATCCTATGCTCTTCCAATTTATTTATAATCTCAGAGAATGACATCATTTAAATGGTGTTTTAGGAAAATCACTGTAGTGACTGAAAGGTTACTAGAGTGGAGTGGGAAAAACTTAAGTCAGGATATTGCCATAACCTCGTGTGAAATTATAACCAGGGCCCGTATGAGGCGGGGAAAAAGGGAGTATTTGAGAGGGGTTAAGACGGTAAAATCAATACGCTGGGACAGCAACTTGGATATGGAGGCTAAGAGACACTGAGAAGATCAGAATGACTCCTAGGCTTTAAGTCTGAGGGACTAGAAAGATGGTGGATATTCTTATCAGAAATAGGGAAGATAAGAAAAATAATCTTACACATACTAGGCTTAAGATGTCTCCTTCACTTGCAGTTCTAGACATTTTAAAGTCAGGTGGAGGTAGAAAGTGAGTTTGCACTTGGGTCACATTATAGCACCTATTCTCAGGAAACATGTTTTGGTTGAGTGCCTGAGCTGTTCCCATTATTTGCCCTTTTCTTTTGTCCATTTCCCAGTCTCTTCCCTATTTCAACTAGACTTTGGTGCAGGGAAAGCAAATCTATTAAGAAAGTGCAAGGACCCTAAACATCTCATCTAGTATTTCTTGGATGAAAGGAGTTTTCAGATCTTCCCCCTCCCCGCCTTTTCTCTCTCTTTTGTATTGTTCTTTGTTTCCTTATGAATAAATTAGCAACCATTAATTTCTAATATTACTCTGTATCCTATTTTCTCATCTAAAAAGTTTCTTCTTTGTCCATGCATATATTTATCTTCAACTTACTAATTTGGCTAATATAGTTAGCATTCTGGAATGGCTGATTTATAGCACTGAAAACAAGCATTTCTGCTCTAACCTTCATCTTATTTGAAAAAAATTAAAAGTTTATTTTGAATATATTTTCTAGCATATTTAGACTTACAGTGTTTAAAAAAATTTATTCCATATGATTGCCAACGACACCATTATACTCCGAGTATTCAATTAATAATGAATGTCTTACACACTTTATTTTTTTTAAATCATTTTATTTTAAAAAGCAGACTAATAAAAGCAAAAAACCAAAAAGAAATATGAGACAAAATAAAACCAAAGAGAACACTGTCATGGAGGATTCAAAATATATACAAAAAATTACCAGTTTAAGAAAGTGTATATATACACATACATATATTAGTAGAGGAAATTATATGAATAAGTGTCCATCTTTTCTTCACTTCCTTGTAAATTGTTCTTTTGTTCTCTGCTGGGAGCATTTTTCATTCTTTCCCTCCCCTTTCATTTCCCCAATTACCCTCAAGCAGGGTATAATTAGGAAAGGATATATTTACAATTATAAATTATATATTTAAAAGTGAATTTGTCAGTCAACAGTTTTATATATACAGAACAAGCATTTATCAGGAAACATGGATTTTTATTACACATAGAATATTGCCTTAATAGTAACCAGGCATGAGTCATATAGGATCTCAGTGAGTTACACGTCACAAAAGGCCTTTTTTTTTTCCTGTGGCCAAAGAATTAATATTAAAAAACACCTAACCACTGATTAAAATCCACTTTTCCTTCCCTGGGTCCTTTATTTACATTCATAAAATATTTGACCACAGAATCAGAAACTCTTAAGATTTTTTTTTTAAGGCTTAAAATTCATTTACCATCGAAGAAATCATACTTACCTCACCATTAGGATTTTCCATTGAAAAAGATCACTATATTTTCCACAGAGCTTATCTAGCAAAAAGATGTAAGATCAAAATAAATCGTTCACATCACCAGTAACTTTCCACAAAAGAAAATAAACATAAAATAATAGAAAAATTTACAAGTAAAGTCAGTTAAATGATTCAAGAGTAATTAATTCCAATAATATAAAAATCGAAAAAATGTAACAAATACTGTCTAGGAGAAACAAATAAAATGAGATTTTGAGAAAGACAGAGCACTGGGCCCAGGAATACTCTTCTTCAAGAATTCAAATCTGGGCTCAGACACTTATTAGCTGTGGAATCCTGGGCAAATCACTGAACTCTTTTAACCTCAGTTCTTCATCTGTAAAATAAGTTGGAAAAGGAAATGGAAAAGTACTGTAGTATCTCTGCCCTCTCCCCCAAGAAAAGCCAAATGGGGTCACACACAGTCAGCCACAATGGAAAAATGACTCAACTATGGTCAGATACACTAAACTCACACTGCTCATCTGTCATCCCCACAGACATCAATGTATCCTGTATCATCATCAAAGAAAATAAAAAGATGCTCTACAGAAAGAAGCTCATTTTCCAGAACTCCTCATTCTTCCTACACCTGCTGAGCTACATTAGGAAAATAATAAAGAGTGGCCCTAAAAATAGATAGGTTAGAAGTCCACCAACTCCATTAAAAAGAGAGGTATTTCAAAGTAGAAAAAACTGAAGCCTTTATTTGATCACATCTCAGGAGAACTGGGCATCTCGCCCCATCAGGGCAGACTGGCAATAACAAGAGACGGCGTACAGAAAGCAAACAGAGGTTTAAGTACCCAAACATAACAAATCTGGTCGGACAGAGCGGGTGCCCTCATATTGTAGGTGTGAACAAGGAAATCTTTCTTACTTAATCTTAACAAAGAAATCAGAAGACTTTTAGCATGTTTTTAAACATTCTCATTTTCTCTTTCTTTATTATTTTCCTCCATCTCTCTAACCAATTTAATTACTTCATTACTCAGGCAATCTTCCAAGGCCTCCTGAGCATTACGTATCTCCATGACCATATATTTCATAATTTCATATTGACATTCCCTCTCACTTGGGCTAAGTTCTGAACAATGGAATGTTTGTCGCAAATGTTTCAGAAAAGTAGCGTTTGTTTCTCTCACGTTCTCAACCAAGGCTTTTGGAATCTGTAATGTGGGAAAATTGGGTGCTATAGCATCAGAGGAAGGGTTATACACCTGATGTGTCTCTTCAGCACAACTTCCATGGCTTAATTTCTCTGAAGGGTCACATGTGTTATCAGTCTTTTCACTTACTAACTTTTTCTTTTTAGACTGCTGATCTAAGTGTGATAAACTGTCAAATACACAGTCACATATGGCAACCAAATCCAATAAAGGCTCTGGCTGACAAATGTAACAACTCCACTTAGTGTTTTTATCCATCACTTTTGCCATCTCCTTTTCCCCTAGATTGCGCCGAATGCATTTCTTACAAAAAGCATTAGGGCAGAAATCACAAATAATTAAATCTTCGCCTTCTGCACACCATCTGAAATGTAAAAAAACAAACAAACATTGAAGCATCATTCTTAGTCAACTATTTAAAGACTTTAAAAAAGTTAATCAGGAACAAAAATTTACTAATTACAGAAAATTTAATATACTTTAATATAACTAAATATATTTCAACATATATTCTTTTAAATTATTCATGTAATTATAAAAGTAGGAACTTAAATGAAACATCTTTATAATTATAAAATAATGCCCCAAATTAATTGTGACTTGGAAAGAACCAACAATTGAAAAGGATAAAACCTTTTTATCCTTAGTAAAACTACTGTAACCACTCCTGGGCCTCTCACACATGACCTTCAAAGGCAACCGAATCAACAATAGCTGATGCTTCCAGGGCTCTCAGTAAGGACTGAGAAATTGGTCAGAAAGTGGATCCTTAGCTGGCACTGGGTCCAAGACTGTTGCAATGGCCATATGGAGATCCACATTACCAGCCTAACGCAAGAACCAAGACTAGCACCGAAGGGGGAAGTTCATAGATCCAGTTAAGCAAAGAGAGCTTATGGTCTGTCAGAGATTTTGAAAAGTTCAGACTAGAAAATCAGGGATTATAACCTTTCCTTAGATCATAACACCCTAGAAAAGCAGAAAACTTACTGATGCTCAGGAACAGCTCTGAACCAACAGAACAAAAACTTCAAGCTTGGGGCAAGGCTTTCTTCATACAGGACCCAATTTTATTACAAAGGTACAACTTAAGATAGGCTGGAAAAATCAATCAGTAAACGACAAAAAAGGACATGACCATAAGAAATTACTCTGGTGACAGGGAAGATCAAAACACAAAATCAGAAAATATCAACACAATCAAAACTTCCACATTCAAGGCCATAAGGAAAAATGTGAATTAGTCTCAAACTCCGAAAGGAATCACTGAAAAATGGTTTAAAAAACGATCCCAACAGGAAAGCAAAGAGGTAGAAGAAAAGTTGGGGAAAACAATGAAAGTGATGCAAAAAAATCATGAAAGAAGTTAACATCTTGATTGCAAAAATGCATTTAGGAGAAAAAAATTTTGGAAAGCAAAATTGGGGATTACACTAAAAAAAGCTTCTTTAAAAAAAGAAAAGTTCATTGAAGAATAAAATGCATTGAAAATTGCAATGGGGCAAGTGGAACTTAATGAAAATAATGTGGTATTTCTCAATAGAAAATGAAAGTAAGTTTGTTAATTATGAAGCAGATATTTGTGAGCACCTTTGTGGCAAAGAATATGGAGCTTTAGCTTTAGTCCAGAAAATTCAAAGTAGCTACGCATCCTTGAACAAGCACTTTACCTGGCTAGTTTTTCCGTACCTCACAGGTTGTTGTAAGCTCAGGAAGAAGTCCATCTGACTCTTATCAGATATAATAATTCTATTAAAAGCATTCTGTTTAGAGAATGATTGTGAGGATGAAAATCCTTTGTCCATCCCTCAAGCCCTGTGCATCTTTAAACAACCTTTAGAGATTTTGGTTATCATATCTTTAGACAGGTCCTGGCCCTGGTGTGCCAGGTGTATTATTCCATCTAGTTCCTTGATTCCCCCCACTTTTGAGCTAACATTTCCTCTCCTCCTTGATTCTTAACCTCCTGAGTTTCTGACTTTATCCCTGAGATATCCGCAAGGTTATATTTCTTCTATCAAAGATCTGCTTATGATAAAGATCTTTGCCAGGTTTTCTTTCTGACTAAGCCCAGCAGGAGGTTCTTCTTTCTCCCTCCTTCCTTCTAATGGTGCCATAGTCCTCACTCTAACTGGTGATTCTACTGAACTCCTCTGTGAATCTAACCTACCGATCAATGGCACGCTTAGGCCTCCTGATATATTCCTCTCATGGATCCTTGCAAATTCCTTTCCAACTAGATGCTCTCCCAACTCTATTCCATATTGGCCACTTCAGGGGCCTATTTTATCTCTACTTTGTAATCTCTTCTCCTAAATGACACTTTATTTTGATAGAGAATAGCCCTTATGAATGTGTCTCATGTTTATTCTGAACCTGTTTTTGCCACCACAACCTCATCAGTGATTGTTTAACCTTGGGCAAGTCACTCTACTACTACCTATTACTTACTCTACTACTACCACCTACTACTAGTCACTACTACTAACTACTATATTTGACACTTTTGTTCTTCTCACCCCAGTGAGACACACCTACATCAGCTAAATTTTGATGGAAGATAGGTATTTTGAGAAACAAATTAACAAAGATTTCAGAGCAATGCAAATAATTTGAGATGAACTATAAATTCTAATTAAAATAAAATTTAATAAATTCATGTCCCTAATCTTGTTTTCACTGCCACAGAGCAGGTCATTGCAGCCAAGTTTATTCTTTGAAAGGGCTTCAATACCAAAAGCCCCATGATCCTTGTGCTCAGTGCCATCAATTTGGGCATTGAAAGCTAACATCTGGACCCTCCTCCAAAACCAGCCACCAGCAAGATTCTGTTACCATAGAAACCATCAGTAAGGTCCTTCCCCACCCTACCCCACCTGTGGGGCAGCCTGAGAGCTAAATAAACTCCATATCCCAGGGAGGGGATCAGGGAAACTAGACAACCCACCATTCCTGTCCCCGTCTCACACCCTAAGGCCTGAAAGCCAGCAGCAAGCAGCACCAAAATTTAGGCTGGCACAGGACCAGAGCAGAACTATCACATACAAAAATCCGAGTCAAAAAAAGAATAAAGGAAATGCGAGGAAAAAGAAAAATAAAAAAGTAGGAGGAAAAGAGTTACTTTCTAAAGATAATGAAAAGTGATTGTAGTAATAGGGAGGATTGCAGTATATTTATAAAAGGACAATGGTATCAAAGTGGTTATATTTGGAATCTCAACAAATGTAATTTGTTCTCAGATCCCTGAAAAAAATCTTGGAAGAGCTTAAAAGGTATTTTTAAAATTGTAAACAAGAAGAGAATAAGTCTAAAGGGTTAAATTGAAAGGAAATTAAGGAAGTAAATACTTATTTATTGAAAAGAAAGGAAGGCAAGAAGGACAGAGTGAAAAAATGCTAATACACTTGACTTAGATACATCCCCAAAAGAGAGACAGAAAAACCGGGATGACCAGACTGTCATCCTTCCTGAATCTGATTCCTGGTCCTTCTGATATGATGCAGCCCTTGCACACAATGAACTAGAGGCCCCAAGAGTGGTAGAAACCCCAGTACTTTTTGAGAAATCTCAGGCCAGATTTTGAGTAGCTGCTCATCATTTGGGGAAAGTCTGAACAAAGTTGTATATGAAGGTAAGGGAATATTGTTGTGATATAAAATATGGATATCAAGCTGATTTAGAAAGACCTGGAAAGATTTACAAGAACTGATGCTGAGGGAAACAACCAGAACCAGGAATGCATTGCACACAGCAACAGCATGAATATGCAACGATCAACTATGAAAGACTTGGATCTTTTCCGTGGCTCAGTGATCCAAAGTACTCCCGATAGATCTTGGAAAGTAAATGCCATCTGCATCCAGAAAAAGAACTATGGAGATTGAATGTAAATCAACACATGCTATGCTCACATCTTTTTTCAGTTTTTTTCTCTCCCATGGTTTTTCTCTTTTATTCTGATTCTTGTCTCCCAGTATGATTCATAAGACAATGTGTATTAAAAATAAATAAATTCATTTTTAAAAATTTCAGAGACAACTGAAATGACTCAACAACAAAGAATATGATTGTGTGAGTTATGCTGGAAATTCGGTATGAACTAGACTTTGTTAGTATTTCTTGTGTTATGGAAACCTTTAAGGTATAATGATGCTTTTAGCACAAAGATTTTTTGAACTTCATAAAAGGATTTAATTTTAAATGTCAGTTACAATAAATGTATAAATTTCTTCAACGTCTAAGTTCAGAGATACCCTGAAATTCACTAAAAGGAATCTGGTTAACAATGTCTGGTAAAATGACTAGCAGCTCATGAAGACCTGAATCCAAATGAAAAATGAAACCATAACAAGTTGAATGCCTCTTTCTCTTCAATGAGAAAACATCAGTAGTGATAAATTTAAAACTAGCATACCTCTCATTTTGAATATATGCTATAATCTCTGACGTTTGACAACACAATGAAGACTCACTGAGAGAATAAATAAAATGAATTATAAATAAATAAAACTATTTAAGAGATCCCCAAAAGAGTAAGGCTTTCTATTTTGGGAGCTATATTCCTACCTGCAGTGCATATGAGGTCTAATAGCATCATGGCTTATGTCATCACTCGTATATATGTAGCATCTCTAAAAAAGGAATTAACATTCAATTCTACATGTTTTAAGTCTCTTAAAACATTAATATTCACAAAGCACAAATTTTAAAATGTTTAAATCCACTAAGCATACACTACTTTTAAACCTTTAAGTGGGGTGATAACTTACAGTGAAAAAAATGAAGTATTTTGCAAAAGTAAAGAACTGCCAACAAAGTAACAACATATCATAAGGAACAAAGGAACAAAATGTCTATGAAGAATTCACTTTGTTCACTGATAAGCTGATTTAAAGAAAATTCAAAACATATTCAAAGAAAAAATGTGCAAATGGACAAATGGAAAATAAGCACCACCCAAGGAACAACTGAAAACATTATTAATACAATCAAAACCAACTTTTGTTGCACTCAAACACACTATATGATGATAGAGGCTGAAAGAGCTCAGATGAACTCCTTTCTCAAATAACTTATTCATTCTCAGAATAAATTAGTAAAACTTATCATAATAATTGAGCTTCACAGGGTTATTGTGCATCTAATGAGTTTACATGTGTATAGCCCTTTGAAATCTTAAAGGGCTAAGGAAAAGAAGCTATTATTAAAACTACTTTTATTATTTCAATAAACACTCATACCCAAAGAGGTAATTTGAAATATTCTCCTCTCACCAGAAGTAGGAACTAGTGAGAACAAAATATTACAAAAATTACATATACTGTCAAATATGAATAGGACTGAGTTTTTTTTTTAAATTAACAATGTTCTTAATAATCAAAAAGGGTGAAAATTACCTCACTATGACAGGGTCAAGACACTTGTAGCCCACTATGACTGATCTGAACAGTATGAGCTCACAGGTCAGTCACAGAGAGTCTTTATGTTTGTCTTCATGTACATTAAAAACCAAAGTTTATCTAAACTAACCCATTTATTAATCAAGTCTGATTTTGTAAGTTCAGCACTTAGTGCATCTCACATTTAAAAAGAGAACCTTCACTTTTGAAATGAATCATTATAGAATTCATATGAATAAAAAAGATGTCTTACTCTGACAGGAGAATTTGTCCTTTATTCCCAAACAAAAGGCATACTAGTTTACAGATAACAAAATCATCATTCATTTCATAACTACATACCTTACAAATAAGAACATTCAGTGCAGGATGTCTATACACTGAATCCTCATAATGGTTCACTTGTTGTCCACAAGCAGTACAACACACGATCTCAGGAAGTATTTCCTCTAAACAAATAAATTATAAACATAGTCTGTTCACAAATAAAATTTAAAACTGGATTTTTATAACTCAGTATCTTTTTTGCAATGTCCTATTTGCTTAATCAATAGGAATTTACCAAGATATATGATTCATATCATTTTACTGTTGCATACTTACGCAAAATTATGGATAAGTTTCAAAAATTTCACAAACTAACACATTTTATAACTGCAAGACATCTCATCATACATTGTCCTCAATTCATTTCTGCCTCAGTTTCCTCATCTTTAAAGAAGGCTACAAAAGGAAACAGTAAACCAGTCCAGAATTCTTGACAAGAAAGCCCCAAATGTAGTCATGAAGGGTCAGATACAACTAACATGACAAAAACTTTAAAATAACAAAAAAAGACAGTGTGGGAATAATAACCACAATGAAGGAAGAGAATGAGATGGCCCATTAGTAGGAGAAATAGAAGGCCAGCTGGGGAAGAAAAGCAAGTATAGTTAGAATGGACCTTTGCAGGACTTTAAAAATCAAAATGATGGGTTTATGTTTTTTTTGCTAGAGACTAATTAGGTAAAAAAATAACAGAGGTAAACCAATCACTAAGGAAAATTATTATAGCAACAAAGACATGGAGGACTGAATTAGAGTGCTCAATGTAGGCGTTTGCTCAATAGTTGTAAACAGATATTTGAAAAAGATTAGGACAGAAATGAGTTATCGAGTTCCTGCACTGTTAAGCTAGTTAAAAATGAAAATGAGGACACCACAAGAGAATGGTGAGGTATAAAAAAAGAGGATGGATAAGGAACTAAAGACAGGGCATAATAAGACAATTGTAATGCAACAGCAGACTCCAAAGAAAGAACATCCCACAGAAGTCATATGATTATCTTCACAGATGCAGGGAAAATACCTTTCCAAAACAAAGGACCTGATCGTTCCTATTAAAAAGCACTAGGGCATAATAATAAATGCAGTTTGTATTAAAGTGATAAGTAATATTTATTGAGAGAAAAGCATCGTAATGTCCAAGGAAAAGGCGAGACAGAAGACCATTTGCTGGTGCAGGAATGAGTGCCCTCTGACATAGATCACCGCATGTCGCCAGATTATAAGAGTTGTGAGCAATGGACAAGTGTGAAATGTGTGGCTGTGGTCCAAGCAATAATGAGAGGGAGAAAACTGCAAATGCAATTTTTTTTTACAGAGAAAATACCATGGAAAGAGAATTCTGGAAGACAGGAAAGAACAGCAGAAAATCAAATTTCCTTTGCATAGAAAAGACAGAATATTGCCTCATAGAGTAGAGGAAATAAACAAGTCAAACAATTGTTCTCAGACAATTTGAAAAGATCCCAGGAAAGACTCAGCCTCCAAGGAAGATGGGGAATGGGAGCAAATTATCTTACACAAAAGTGGAAAACAAGAAGAGCTTTTACAATGAGGAAAAATGCTTGAACCTCACTTCCGCTGGAAGTGGATCAGAGAGCATAACAGCCCGAGTTGGGTATAAGAACAAGTTTAGTTCTACGGGTAGGAAAGAGAGAAGCGAAAGAGGGTCTGTGGAGGAGGTGAGCATGAACTAAGAGGACAGGGTAAAAAAAAGGATAAAAGAGTAAATGAAGGAAAGATAATTTGAAGGGAGCTATACAGTAATCATCACTGCAAATATGAATGGAAGAAAACCAAACACAAAACATAAGTGGATTAAAAAGTAAGAAATACATTGGAAGCAAAGAGACACACACGGAGTAAAAGTAAGGCCTAGAGTTGAGGGTAGTAATTAGGATTTCTGATAAAGCAAAAGCAAAAACAAGTCTAATTAAAAGATACTAGGAAATGACTTCATTAAGTACCATAAAAATGAAATAATATCAACACTATACACATGCACCAAATGATGCAATATCTAAATTAAGAAAAAGTTAAATGAGTTATAAATGAAAAAAAAAATAACACTATACAAAGGGGGCCCTCATCTTTCCCTTTGGAGAACTAAGTTAATCAAAAGAAACAAAAGAGAAGTTAGAGATGAACAATATTTTTTAAAAGTTAGAACTCCAGAGAAAATGGAATGATAGAACTGAATGCAGGTTTACTCAGTGGTACAGGGGCTGCACAAAGCAGAACTGAATGAGTCCAGGAGAAAGGCGCGAGATGGGCAAACCAAACATGACATTGCCATAATGAGAACTAAGAGACTACGGGTCCCGGGACAGCATATGTCAAGGAACGAAAGAAATAGAATTGCAGCCAAAACTTTCATATCCAGCAAGTGAAGGATATCTCTGAACTAAGAGAAAGAATATTCCATGAGCTGCCAGGCTTTCAGGTTTTTGTTGGAAGGAGACATATAAGATCCAAGAGAAACATTCGACAAGCATCAGGGATGAATTACTAGGGGCTCAGTCAGGTGAGACTATGTGTTTCCTACGTGGAGATGTACACCCTACGTGTGTGACTGTCATTAGCAATTAGTTTGAGAGAAAGCCAGAGGCAGAGAAGAGGATGATATGATTTTGAAAAGCAAAAAAAAGGACAAGTTAAAAGGAATAACTCCATTTCACAGATGAGGGGCAAGAACAGGGAATTAGGCGAGCAGGCCTGAGGTTTCTGGAAGCCCACTCATATCAGAAAGGGGTTAATGAAAGGATGGGACATGTACATCTATAAGGGGATAAAGAAATAAGTGGGAATAGGAGGCTTTGTAGATTAGTCATAATGGAAGAAAGAGAGAGAAAAAAGATGGGGAGTGGAGAGAATAAGGGAGGGATTCTTGGGCAGTTTAAGTAGTAGCAAGGCCAGGGGGCAGGTAGTAATAAAGTAGGGGAGGTGGAAGATAAGAAATAAGAGATGCACGCAAAAATAATAAAGTAATCAGGAGCAAAACTTCTTGAAAGATTCAAAGTACAGAAATCTACATTACGTGGCAGCCATGCTAATAATGTCTTACATGTATATATGTACAAATGCATGTATATATATACATTATATATACATATATCTATACACACACACACACACACACACACACAGATATATACATACATAAATATACTTAGTGCAGCCTGCTTGACTGAATGTGCAAGGGAGGAAAGGTGGAAAAGGAAAAAGTAAAAAGTACACAACAGAGAACAAAGGAAAACCTACTAGGAAGAAGACACACACTTATGAGAATAATGTCCTTTATTATTATATAGGTTTTCTTGAAATGGAATTTTGAACCCTCCCTGACATTCTACTATGCACATGACAGTTTTTTTAATCTTCTTTTAAATATTTAAAGTTTTAAACAAAAACTTTTTTTTAAAGAAAGATTTGATATGCCTTAACATATTTAACACGTATTGGACTACCTGCCATCTAGGCGAGAGGGAGACGGGAAGGATGGAAGCCATTGGAACAGAAGCATTTGCAAGGGTCAGTGCTGAAAAATTACCCATGGGTATGTTTTGTCAATAAAAAGCTATAATAATGATAATAATAATAAAAGAAAGGTTTGGGCCAAACTACGTGTAAGAGATCAAGTCTAAAAAAATAAAACTGTAGGGAGAGATAAAAAAGAGCAAATATTTGATACAAATGAGAAACAAAAGGAAGAACTGATAAGCTGGGGGAAGGCAGATAGTGCAGGAACCTCACTGTTGTTACCAGGAAGGAAAGAAGAAGCCTTACAAGGGATAAGGAGGAGGGCAAGGTGGCGGGAAGAAGTAAAACAGCAACCAGGAGAGAGAGGGCAAATACGGTGAGGAGGAGAGTGGGGGATATTGAAAGGAGGAAAATATACAAGCATCAATTTACTCATAAGGCAGAAAGGGAGAACAGACTAAACTGCTGTTTACAACAGTTACAACAGCTTGTTGCTTTCAAGCAAAAGAAGACATGTGTATGTGTGTGTGTGTGTGTGTGTGTGTGTACATAATATCTATCATATAAAAATGAGATATGCACAGATAAATTAAAGAGTAAAAGCAGAATGTATTATATAAGAAAAAACTGGAAGGTTAATCGTGATTTTTAATATATTTAACAAAGAAAGAGAAAGAAAAAGAAAACCTCACAGATAGCATGGTCACAGAGTTTCAGACACAACTGATCAGCAAATTTAGGAGGGGGAAAAAGAAAAGGGATTAACAAAAGGGATCAACAAGAAAGGAAAGGTGAATTCTAAACAGCAGGAGCCAAAGCAAACAGAAAGAGTTTAAAAAAAAAAATGTAATCTACTTTCTAACAGGTTCAAATAAAATGCAAAGCACTTCATCCTCATTGTGGCAAGACTACTCTTAGTTCAGAATGAAGCAAGCTCCCAATGAAAAAAATTAACTTTTTTCTAATCACAACCCATCCTGAAATGATTCATGGTGACCAAAAATTGACTATATTTGCTAGGAATAAGGAGCTACAACTTTTGAGAAAGAAAGCAAAGCAATTTGATTACAGTGCTGTATGAAACATTTGGATAGAAAGGTCAGGCTGATTATTTCCTGACAGAATACAAGACTGGGCTACATCCCATTTGCTAAAATTTGCTTGCATCAAAGCAAATCAGAAGTAGGACACAAACAAGGGTTTTAGGAACATTTTAAATCTTAAAAAATAAAACTGGTACTTATTTGACTTGGAAAATTTTAAGGACGAATTTTGGGAGTAAAGGGAGAAGAATATTGAAGTATTAAACTATTCAAATAAAGGTAGATAGCAAGTTACTCCCCCTTTAGATTATGATGCTTTTTTTTTTTTTTTTTGAGAGAAAAGGATTCTGTTTTTACTTTTGTTTGCCTTCTTAGTGTCCGCATAACACCTGGTAAATAACAGGTGCTTAATAAAATAAACTGTCAATCAATTAACATTTATCAGTAGTTACCTCATTTCTTAAGTCCAATAGTTTTTATACTTCATTGATTTTCCAAAAATTTTGGCACTTGATTGCTCCCTCTTCCTGATTATTTCTTCTTTTTTGCCTGTCACACTATTTTGCCATCATTCTCTTATTCCTAATGCTCTTAGTACCTTTCCAGATGTTTCCCACCTCTCTACCATTATTTCTCCTATCTTGCTCATTGACCATTTTGTTAGGTATTTTATTCTCCATGTTCCTGTCTTACTTTTTCCTCAAAATCATGGACATGACCTGAGGCACCATCGGCAAAGGCCCCATACCTAAATGTCACCATCTCCACCCTGGCCACCAAGCCCCCACCTCCCACCCCAAAGAATAATGTTAACCTGAACACTCCTGGTTGGCTTGCAGAAAAATACCTCGCATCTTAATACCTCCAACACAGGCAGAGGAGTTGTCACTCCATTTTTATCTCCATCACAGCAAGAACATACTTTTCCTCAATTCTTTATGGTTACAGAAAGTGTTCGATTTCTTTTTCAGAGTTCTTTCCAATGACAATATTGTAGTCTCTTTATATTAGTGCATATCTTTCAATGATTTTCAACATTCTTTATACTATTTTACAAGATATCCTTTGAAAGTAATTTTAAACTACCCTACTTACCAAAATGTCTTTTGGAATGTTTAGTTTTCATTCTACTTTTGTGTCTAACTTCGGGCTCTTGGAAATCATCTTTGTCTTCCTCCTTCTTTGGTTCTGGCTGTACAATCACATTACCTACAATTTAATCACAATCATGATGCTAATTATGTGACAACACTGAATCCACCCAAATAGCAGAATTACAAAGTTTTAAAAACCACTGGATGAAATAAAATGACAAGTTTGTTCCAAGATGCTAAGGGATTTCATCACAACCTCTGACAATCTGGAAGTTTCCAAAACCAGAACTGTGATATTCAAAATGAAATTCGTGAGAAAAAACCCACAGGAGGGAGGTGGAACGGTAATATTCTATTTTTGTTCTTCTTCCCAAACTAAGATTTTAGAGGGAAAAACCATTCCAAAGATTCAGAATTTCCCAGGTCCTTTTAGAACCTTAAGCTTTATTCTCCAAGACCAGAGATTCAGAATATTCCCTGCCCTCTGGCCTAGCTTCAAAGCACTGGTAAGAAAAACAGAAAATCAAGTCTCAAGAAGCTCTCATTCTCATCAGTGACAGCACACAAAGGAGAGTGCATCTGTAAATCAGACAGTCATTTAGCTTCTGTCTGTTGTAATGTGGGAGCCAAGTGACAGTGACTGCTGGAGATCCAACATAAACCTGCAGAATGGATCTCCTCCCGTGAGAGGATGATACAAGGAGACTGAGAGGCAGTTGCTGTTCTCTGGCCACTCTCTTCTTTCCTCTGCTTCCAATTTATCTCATTCCCAGTCTGCAACACCTGTGTCAGCAAAGGATTCCCTGCAACTCCTTCAGATATGATGATTCACAGCTGTGGAGGCTCTTGGAGAATTGACCTGTCCCTTAACCTCTGTCTGCCTCAGTTTCCTAATTTGTGAAAATAGGGATAATACCAGACAGCTGATGTTGGCCTGAAATTCAAGAGGTATAGTGGGCTTTTTATACATAACTCAGGATGCCATCTGTATATACATGAAAATTAAACCCTGTACTGCAGAAGAGAATCACCAACAGAAATGAAAGGCCCCAAAGCCAAGAAGTAGATTACAATATAAATAATAAGCAAGCAAAAAATAAAAGAGACTGAAGAACAGAGAGAGATAGGAAAATGAGTCCAAGAAAAGAGGAGTATCAATTGCAGCATAGAGCTAAAAATAGGATTAGGACTGAGGTGGAGGTTAGAAGGATAACTGTTAGATTTGGCAGCTCAAGTACTTGGACACTTTGGTAAGAGCAGTTAGGTGTCTAGGTCTACAACTGAAGGAAAATAAGGCAAAACCTGAATGAACTAGAAGGCCAAAGCCTTGAGGAAAAAAGAGATGAGCAGGAAGTGAGGCGCCCCTCCCTGCTGAGGTAAGTTCAAAGCTCACCTATGTGGCTGACACACTCCAAGGTCAGTGTCTAGGTTAATAGTGGGTAGAAAATGAAGATGAATATTTAAAGCAGATCCCAAAGTCAGGACACAATCCAAGAAGTGGCAAAAAAGGTCAAAAGTTCCCCAAGATAAAAGCCAGCAGCTTTTAACTTCAAAACAAAACAAAACACCAAATTCATCTTTAAAAAACCTCCCTATTCCAAAGCCATTTCAAAAATGACTAATTATCCAGGTAGTTTAAATGAAAGGCCTATGTGTACCAAAGAGACTATTATTGTCATATAATGACATATGATTTTGAGTAATTCATGGTATTGTTTTCATACCCGTTTCCTAATCTGTACTTTCAAGGATTTAGATGAATTCTAAAATCTATTCTGGCTATGAACCTAGTTCTTCTATGATTAAAATTTTATGATAATGAAAATTAGTTTTATACAAATTAAGAGCATATTTTCTACCCATAACCAGGACTGTTAACTGTCAAAAATGTAAAGAAATATGATATAACATACCTTCTGAGATGCTTTTTGTCACAAGAACATCTGAATTTTCATCTGAATGAAATGGACTGAGAGATTCATGTACCATCTTTCCATCATCAGAGTTCATATGTTCTTTCCTAAGGAAAATTTAAAATCTATGTTTATAATTAAAACAAGTGAAAGTTTTCAGAAAACCGGCTTCCTTGGTGAGTGTTAATAAAGTTGATATGAAAATATTTCAAGCAATATATTTATTTCATACCTAACTTAGTACTAACTTGCAGCCCTTTATACCTTGCATTTTCCACAAAAATATAGGAGAAATAGTAGAAAAAAGAGACATAAAGACAGCAGTTAGATGGACAACATCCTTGACGTATTTGTACTTTTAAACTAAATCCATGTATTTTGGTCAGAAACACTAACTAACCTCTCAGGGCATGATGGCTTCAGTTCTTCAGATTGCCCACTACCCTAAAAAGAAAAACCAAATACAAGTGTCAGTGAATTCATGGTTTTTGTTTTTCAGGTGCATACAACTCTTTGTGACCCTCATGTGGGGTTCTCTTGGCAAAGGTATTGGAGTGGTTTGCCATTACTTCTCCCACTCATTCTATTATGTGAGGACACTAAAACAAACAGGGTGAAGTGAGTTATTCAGGACAATACAAAGTGTAAATTTCTGGGGTCAGATTTGAACTCGGGAAGATAAGATGTTCTGAATCCAGGCCATTCTGTACTAAGTCACCAAGCTATCCCAAGGTGTTCTTGTTCAGTCATTGTG
This sequence comes from Antechinus flavipes, assembly GCF_016432865.1. Classification (NCBI taxonomy): domain Eukaryota; kingdom Metazoa; phylum Chordata; class Mammalia; order Dasyuromorphia; family Dasyuridae; genus Antechinus; species Antechinus flavipes. The sequence goes on from NC_067404.1 coordinate 6,006,057, forward strand.
TCAGACTGTTCATGACATCATCTAACAGATCCCTGAGTTTACTTCACTAAATTACAGAACAGACTTTCCAACTGATTTGAGATAAGCACAGGAGATAGAAAGAGACAAAAAGATGGTCCCTGTACTCAAGAAGCTGACAAGCTAATAGCAAGACAACAAGCAAATATAATAAATAAGCTATATGCTGGATAAATGGGAAAAATTCACAAAGGGAGACAATGGGATTATGAGGGACTAGGGAAGGTTCCTGAGAAGGCAGGATTTTAGTTCAGACTTAAAGGAATAAAATCAGTGGCTAGAAATGAGTAAGGCGGGCATTGCAGGGATGGGGAAAATTCAGAGAACGGCCAGAGAAAAAGGGCCTTGTTCAGAGAATGGCCAGAGAAAAAGGGCCTTGTTCAGAGAATGGCCAGGAAGCCAGTGTTACTGTATTATAGAGAGTGATGGGTTTTGAATGGCCAAGCATTTTGTGGTCGGTCTTGCCGCTGGAGTTTATTGATAAAGGGGTGGTGGGTAGGGGAGCTAAGGAATAGAAAATAACATCACTGAAACTGTGTTTTAGGAAACTCACTGTAATGACTGAAAGCTTACTAGAGTGGAGTGGGTAAAAACTTAAGTCAGGATATTTCGGTAGTCTAGGTGTGAAATTATAACAAGGGCCTGTACAAGGGGGAAACAAAGGGAGTATTTGAGAGGGATTAAAAGGTAAAATCAATGTGCTTGGACAACAACTTGGATATGGAGGGTAAGAGACAATGAGGTGAGAATGACTGCCTAGTCTGTAAGCCTGTAAGGTGAGAGTATCCTTGTCAGAAACAGGGAAGATAAAAATAATCTTATACATACTAGGCTCAAGATGTCTCCTTCACATGCAGTTCTGGATGTTTGAAAGGCAGGTGGAGGTAGAAAGTGAGGTTGCACTTTGGTCACATTATAGAATCTATTGCTAGGAAACATGTTTTTGCTGAGTGCCTGAGCTGTTCCCATTATCTGCCCTTTTCTTTTGGCCATTTCCCAGTCTCTTCCCTATTTCAACTAGACTTTGGTGCAGGGGAAGTAAATTTATTAATATAATAAGCACAAGGACCCTACACATCTCATCTAGTATTTCTTGGATCAAAGGACTTTTCAGATCTTCTCCCCTTTTCTCTCTCTTTTGTATTGTTCTTTGTTTCCTTATGAATAAATCAGCAACCATTAATTTTTAATATTACTCTGTATCCTATTCTCCCATCTAAAATAGTTTTGTCTTTGTCCATCTACAACTTACTAATTTGGCTAATATAGTTAGCATTTCTGGAATGGCTGAATTTTAGCACTGAAAACAAGCATTTCTGCTTTAACCTATGCCTTATTGGAAAAATTTTTTAAATTTTATTTTAATATATTTTCTGTCATATTCTGACCTACATTGTTTGCAATAATTTATTCCTTATAATTGTCAGGGACACCACCATACTCCTGAGTAACCGTTTTTCATTCAGTTAATAATTATTGCCATATACACTTTATTTTTTAAAAAATTATTTTGTTTTAAAAAAGACTAATAAAAAAGAAACACAGAAAAGAAATATGAAACAAAATAATACAATAGAGAACACTGTCATGTGTCCAACAGATCAGGGAGAATTCAAAATAGATCCAAAAAATTACCAGTTGAAGAAAGTGTATGTGTGTATATATGTATATATATACATATTTATATATGTACACACACATATATTAGTAGAAGAAATTATTATCTTGTCTTCACTTCCTTGTAAATTGTTCTTTTGTTCTCTGCTGGGAGCCTTTTTAATTCTTTTCCCCCTTTAACTTCCACAATCACCCTCAAGCAGGGTATAATTAGGAAAAGATATATTTACACATATAAATTATATATTTAAAAGAGAACTTATGTCAATAAACATATTAATATACACAGAACAAGCGTTTATGAGGAAACATGGATTTTTATTACACATCGTATACTCCCTTAATGGTAACTAGGCATGAGTCATATAGAATCTCAGTGGGTTACACGTCACAAAAGGCCTTTTTAAAAAAAAAATCCACTTTTCCTTCCCTGGGTCCTTTATTTAGATTCATAAAATATTTGACCACAGAAACAGAAACGGTGATTGTTTAAATGTTTAAAATTCATTTACAGCCTGACAAATCACACTTACCTCGCCATTGGGATTTTCCATCGAATAAGATCACTATTTTCCGCAGAATTTATCTAGGAAAAAGATGTAAGATCAAAATAAATCAATTCCCGTCATCAGTAACTTCAACAAAAGGAAATAAACATACAATAATAGGACGTTTTACAAGTAAAGTCAATGAAATGGTTAAAGAGCAATCGAGTCCAATAGTAAAAAACCCGAAAAATGTAACAAATCCTGTCTAGGAGCATCAAATAATGCGGCATTTTCAATTTCCAGAAAGATACTTATTGAAATAACGCTAATGGTTGAGGAAAAGGCGAAAACTAAACGAGGCCGAATCTAAGCGGGGAAAGCCCGAAAATAACGCCCGGAAAATAAAAGAAAAATTCTTCAGGAAATCATAAAGAGGCCTTATTTTTACTCATCAACTAAAGGGAATGACAATAAGTGAAAAATAAAAGTAAAAAACGCGTCTTTAAAAGCAGAAATATTTACCTCAGGAGCTGGAGCTAAGGAGACGCCAACTTACTTCGGAAGAGCTGGGACCCACCCACCGAACAACCGGAACGACCGAAGATGATTGGACAACGAGTAAGCCAATCATCGAGACCGGAGAGTCTTGAGAATAAACCGGGATTCTGGGATTGGTCGTTACCATAGAAACTGAGTTCTGCTTCCTCTTCACTCTCTTCCCCCTCCCTTGTGACTCTCTTCCTGTTCTCTCTGATTCCCTCATAATTTCCTCCCCCTTTCCGGTCTCTCATTTTCTCCTCTCCCTTTCCGGTCTCTCACTCTTTAACCCCATTTTTCCCTTTTTCCTGTTCATCCTTCCTCTTTCTCCCTCCCCCCCCCCATTGTAATGCTATTGTGTCGTTTTAAAACTTTACTCAGAACCGTCATTGATGAATATGGAATCGCGCATATTTCACCCATATCAGATCACTTCCTGACTAGGGAGCCGAGAGTGTAGGGTAGGGAGGGAGAAAAATTTGGAACGTGCAGAGGTGAATGTTGAAAACTATCATTGTATATATTTGGGAAATTAAAATACTATAATTACAAAATAAATTTGATTTTTAAAAACCACCATTGAATCTTTACTCCAAATAGTCAAATAATTTCTAAATTAGGTCCATGCCATCCCTTAGCCATCCTGACTTAGCCAGGATCATTCAGATAGTAATAAAGCAACATTCTAACAAGTTTTTATACTTCATGTTCAATTTCCTGCCCCTGAACCTCTGCACAGGTCTGAAAAACACCGTTATTCTGTGCCTCAAAATCTCTGTCTCCCATCAAAATTCACCTGAACTACGTTTCTCTCACTGGGATGCGAGGGAAGTCATTGCCAAAGCAGCGATAGTAGCAGTGGTGGTGGTAGTAGTACTAGTAGCAGTAGTCGTGATGAGAGGGAACTCTGTATGACCTGAGTGAGCCCCATAAAATGATATAAAATCACCCCAAAACATGTCCCCTTTGATCTACCAACCCAAATGGTCTCACATCCTCTTAGAGCAAGATAAGCTTTCTTGTCAGGAAGTCACAGCCCCAGGCAAGATTTCAATTGAGAATTATCAAACCTCCCTTAGACTCATACATAAAATGGGTCTTCAAAAATGATTCTTTGCAGGTTAAGTCTCTCTTGACAATGATATGCTCACCAAGACAACCCTTTTTGGTGTTTCTTTACCAATAAAGCTTTTTTTTTACCATAGCCTCTAAGTTTAGCAAATTCCTTAGGTCAGAACAGGCGTCTTGGAGAGAAGGAACCTCACCCATTCCTGCCTAATCTCCTCATAGCATCCTCATCAGTAGTAGTAGTAGTAGTAGTAGTAGTAGTAGTAGTAGTAGTAGTAGTAGTAGTAGTAGTAGTAGTAGTAGTAGTAGTAGAAGAAGAAGAAGAAGAAGACTAAAAATAAGAAGAAATAGAAAGCGGAGGAGGAGGAGAAGGAAGACATGGAGAAGAAGGGGGAGCAGGGGAAGAGGGAAGAGGCGGGGGAGGGGAGAAGAGGAGAGGAAGGAAGAGGAGGGGAGCAGGAGGAGAGGGAAAAAGAGAAAGGGGGGGAAGAAGAGGAGGAGGAAGAAGAGGAAGAGAAGGAGGAGGAGGAATGAAGAGGCCTCACAGCAGGGAGCCAAGCAGAGTTAAAGCCTTGGGCAATTGACCTGTGAAGACCCACTGGCTCCCAAAACAAAAGTCTCTTAGGCAGGTGAGCATATAGCACAGCCAGACATCAATTTAGCTATAACAGGTTTTTTACAATCTTTTTTAAAAACCCTCTTTTTTTCTTCTAGTTGTTCAGTTCATAGCATTCAAGTTGCTGGATGACACCCCAGTTTAAAAAGTTAAAGTACAACTGGCCAGCACATACCTTTCGTTTTTACAACCTCTAAATTTTAGCTAAATGTTCCAATCAAACCTCTTGATTGTTTCCCAAATGACACAGAACTTTTTGTGAGCGAGGAAAGGGTTTAAGTGCCAGTTCTTATTTCAGAGTGTGGCCTTCACCCTGGACTTTTTACTGACAGTACTCCCCAAACGTGTCTATTGAATTTCTTTCCTTGCTGGGAGTGCTGTTAGAGAAATATTTTCCTCTGTGCAATTGTATATAGAAAGCTCTATATACCTGCCAAATTGTCACCTATCACTTAGTGATTAACTGACCTACTTTAATGGTAATTTGCTGACCTTGCTATTGAATAATTTCCCAGACACAATAAGGCTCAGAAAAATTTTCTTCATTACATATAATGGATATTGGTGATCATCATTACAATGGAATACTATATTATCAATTCGAGCTATAACAATAACTCCATAGAAAAGAAAATCACTCTTTGCAGTGTAATACCTGTTTCCCTGCCTCAGTTTCCCTGAATTGTAATACCTCAGTTTCCCTGAATTGTTCTGACTCAGTTTCTTGGAATTACTATGCCCTGCTCTCTTCAACAATGCGATGATTGAAACCAGTTCCAATTGTTCAATAATAAAAAGAATCAGCTACACTCAGAGAGAGAATTATGGGAAATGAGTGTGGACCACAAAATAACATTTCCACTCTTTCTATTGTTTGCTTGCATTTTTGTTTTCCTTCTCAGATTTTGAAATTTCCTTTCTAGATCCGATTTTTCTTGTGCAGCAAAATAACTGTATAAATATGTACACAAATATTGTATTTAACATATATTTTAACATATTCAACATGTATTGGACTACCTGACATCTAGGGGAGGGGGTGGGGGGAAGGAGGGGAAAAGGTGGAACACAAGGTTTTGCAAGGGTCAATGTTGAAAAATTACTCCTGCATATGTTTTGTAAATAAAAAGCTATGATAAAAAATTTTAAGAAGAATTATTATGCCCTGAATGGAATTATGGCCACCCACATTCCTTGCCCCATTGGGACTGAGAGAATTGGGGCCTCAAAACTCTGGCCACTCTCACATTCCAAAGAGTCATGAAAATCTAGACGGTTTTCCTCAAATGCCTGCGTATCACTTGCTTTAGACTCAACGTCTCCTGACCCCCATCCTGTCAAAACTGAATTATGATCCTTTCCTGAAATTATGGCTCTCCACTCACCCAGTCTTCTGCCCCTCCCACTTTGTTTCCCTGAGAGCTGGAGCCCGATAAAAGTCTCTGGAGTTAATTGCTCGAGGCTGGATGCTTTGAGACAAGAGTCCCTTTCAGCTAGCTGGCTTCAGCTAATCCAAAATCTTCATTATTAATGTATTAAAAATCTAATCTCTGTCTTGCCTCAGTTTCTCCAGGATTACAACAGAAGATATGATTGTTTACTTAGAGAACTCTATAGAATCAACTAAAAACTTAAATGAAATACAACTATAGGGAGACAGGAGGGTATAAGTAACCCAAGCAAATTATCAATATTTGGGTAATTAACAATAAAATCCACCAGGAAGAGAAAGGAAGATAAATTGCATTGAAAGTATCTACAGGTAGTGTAAAGTTTGGAAGTCTGTTTGGCAAAATATAGATAGAAACTGAATGAATATAGTTCACTTTTGTTTCTTTCTTTTTTTAGTATAGCTTTTTATTTACAAGATATATGCATGGGTAATTTTTCAGCATTGACCTTCGCAAAACCTTCTATTCCAACTTTTCCCCTCCTTCCTCTTCTCCCTCCCCCAGATGGCAGGTAGACCAATACATGTTAAATATGTTAAATTATATGCTAAATACAATATTTGTGTACATATCCATAGTTATTTTGCTGCACAAGAAAAATTTGACTTAGACATAAGGTAAAATAAACCTTAGAAGGAAATTTTAAAAATGCAAATGGACCAAAAAAGGAGGGAGTGGAAATGCTATTTTGCAGTTCACACTCATTTCCCAGAGTTCTTTCACTGTGTGTAGCTGGTTCTCTTCATCACTGAACAAATGGAACTGATTTGGTTCATCTCATTCTTGAAGAGAGCCATGTCCATTAGAATTGATCATCATATAGTATTATTGTTGAAGCATATAATGATCTCCGGGTCCTGCTCATTTCACTCTGCATCAGTTCATGTCAGTCTCTCCAGGCCTTTCTGAAATCATCCTGCTGGTCATTTCTTACAGAACAATAATATTCCCTGACATTCATATACCACAATTTACCCAGCCATTCTCCAACTGATGAGCATCCATTCAATTTCCAGTTTCTGGCCACTACAAAAAGGGCTGCCACAAACATTTTTGCACATATAGGTCTCTTTCCCTTCTTTAGTATCTCTTTGGGATATAAGCCCAGTAGTAACACTGCTGGATCAAAGGGTATGCACAGTTTGATAACTTTTTGGGAATAGTTCCAAATCATTTCTCCAGAATGGCTGGATGTGTTCACAATTCCACTAACAATGTATCAGTGTCCCTGTTTTCCCCCATCCCCTCCAACATTCAGCATTATCTTTTCCTGTCATCTTAGCCAATCTGAAAGGTGTGTAGTATATGAGGACTACAGTGCCTCAATTGCATATCTGTGACTTAGGAATAAATGCTTTGTAACGAGTGTTCTTGCTACATCATATAGCATTTGCTATAAAACTAAGTCTACTGGATGATTGTTAAGGGGAAATAGCAGTGAAGGCTCATAAATTAGTGTTAGTAGCCTGGGTGGAGTAGCAACCTCACTAATGCCTATATGGGATGGGAAAATCAACTAAGACAGGGGATAGGCATTAAGAAAGACATGAATAAGCTGGAGAGTGTGCAGATAATAGACAAGATAAGACTCTAGATAAGACTCATGTCATCCAAGGATTAAGGAAGCTGACTTCTCTCAGATATCAGTCAATAAATATTTATTAAGGGCCTACTAAGTGCCAGGCACTTAGGAAAAAAGAAAAGCAAAAACCAATGGCTTTTCTCAAGGTTGTCACAGTCTAATGGGGGAGGCAATATATAGTTATGTAAAAATACACTATTACAGGATAAATTGGAAATAAACACGAGAACAAAGGTCCAGGAGCTAAGGAGGCCCAAGAAAGACTTCTTGTAGAAGGTGGGATTCTAACTGGGACCTGAAGAAAGTCAAGAAAACCAGGAAGGAAAGATGAAGAGGAGAGCACTGGAGGGATGAGGGACAGCCCATGAAAATATCCAGAGTTGGGAGTTGGATTTCCTGTGCAAAGAACAGCAAATGGGGAATCACTGGATCACAATCTGGATTTTTTTAGGGAGTTGATTAATAGCTTGTTCTATTTCTTTTTCTGAAATGGGACTATTTAAGCAATTTATTTCCTCCTCTGTTAATCTGGGAAGCCTATATTTTTGGAGGTAGTCATCCATTTCACTTAGGTTATCAAATTTATTGGCATAAAGTTGGGCAAAGTAACCCCTTATTATTTCTTTAATTTCCTCTTCATTGGTGGAAAGTTCTCCTGTTTCATTTTTAAGACTATTAATTTGATTTTCCTCTCTCCTTTTTCTAATCAGATTTACCAAAGGTTTATCAATTTTATTGTTTTTTTCATAAAACCAACTCTTAGTTTTATTTATTAGTTCAATAGTTTTTTTTTTACTTTCAATATTATTAATTTCTCCTTTTAATTTTAGAATTTCAAGTTTAATAATTGATTGGGGGGTTTTAATTTGGTCTTTTTCTAGCTTTTTAAGTTGCAGGCCCAATTCATTGATCTTCTCTTTCTCTATTTTATTAATTATATTAATACATAATAATATTACATAATTATATGTTATATAATAATAATATTGTAACAATCTAATACAATATTAAATAGTAACGGTGATAGTGGGCAAACTTGTTTCACTTCTGATCTTATTGGGAAAGGTTGCAGTTTTTCCGCATTACATATGATGCTTACTGCTGGTTTTAAATAGATGCTACTGATTATTTTAAGGAAAAGTCCATTTATTCCTATGCTCTTAAGTGTTTTTAATAGGAATGGATGTTGGATTTTATCAAATGCTTTTTCTGCATCTATTGAGATGATCATATGGTTTTTGTTAATTTTGTTATTAATGTGGCCAATTATACTGATAGTTTTCCTAATATTGAACCAGCCCTGCATTCCTGGTATAAATCCTACTGGATTGTGGTATATTATTCTGGGGATGATTTTCTGTAGTCTTTTTGCTAATATCTTATTTAAGATTTTAGCATCAATATTCATTAGGGAGATTGGTCTATAATTTTCTTTCTCTGTTTTCATCCTACCTGGTTTAGGTATCAGTACCATGTCTGTGTCATAAAAGGAGTTTGGTAGGACTCCTTCATTCCCTATTTTTTCAAATAGTTTATAAAGCATTGGGGCTAATTGTTCTTTAAATGTCTGGTAGAATTCACATGTAAATCCATCTGGTCCTGGGGATTTTTTTTATTACAAATAATTAGGAAGAGTGCATAGATCGAGGCAGATGGTGATGGGCTTTGAATGCCAAACAAAGGATTTATATATTTGATCCCTGAAGTGATAGGGAGCCACTGGAATATCCTGGGGATGGGGAGTTATCAGGTCAGACTTGTGTGTTAGAAAGATCATTCTGGCAGCTGCTGTGTGGAGGACAGACTGCAGTGGACAGAGACCTGGGGCAACAAGATCACCCAGCAGCTACTGGAGTAGTCCAGAAATGAGGAGAAGAGGGATGTCTGCCCTGAGTCTTCTCCAGAATCTCCTGCAGTTTCTTCAGATGTATGGTGGGAGGGTCATTATCAAATGGATCAGACAGAGGTCAGGGATCAGAACAACTGGTAGATCTTGCAAAAAGAGAGTAAACCTTGATGCAAAAACTCCCACCCCAGATTGATTAGAAGAATCTCAGTCACTTGAAGCCCAGGCTGCCACCTGTCCCTCCCCAGTTCTTCAGCTAGCCTGTCCTGCCTGCCCTGTGAGTGACAACTGGTTGACAGTTTATTGGAGCTGCTGGCCCCCTCTCTATGGGACATGATTCCCCCAGTGACGGGTTTGAGGGATGGGCTGGAAGTAGGCTAGCTGGGCTAGAGAATGCTGCCATTGCCAGGACTTTGGGCTAATTTTGTGTGTATTGGGACAGCTGATCAGCAGCTGATGCTGATAGTGATGAGGAAGGTGTCTTTCCAATGATTTCTCCTCTCCATGATGTCTGTGCTAGCTGGGCTCAAAGTAGGGCTGAGGGCTAAAAATGGTGCCTGTTCTTGCCATGGCTCTGGGGTTCAAAGCAGGAGTCTGTCTCCATCTGGATCTGTGAGGAGATGATGGACAAGGTGCTGGTGATGTATTGACTTGTCTGCCACATGCTGCCTCCCTCTCTCCCTCAATTGCCTCTGAAAGGCACTGACCATTACTGTCTGAAACAGTTAACACACTTCTTCAAGCAATCAGTGCACGCAAGTCCTGAAGGACAAATCCCAAACACTATTTCCATAATCTGCAAAGCAGTCACAGGGAGGATTGCCATGGTAACTCCAGCTTCACGGGTTCTCATCTCACTTGCATTTTCATGATTTTGACATTTTATACTTTTTCCGGAGGAAAAACATGATGGAGGCTAGTGATTATTTAATGGCCATCTATTCAAAGAGAGCTCTGTAGTGTCACTTATGAATGAATGAGTGAATAAATGAATGAAAAGGCATTTGTTAAGCACTTACTATGTGCAAAGAACTAAGAGGGTAGTATATACCCCTTTGCCAATTCTCACTTTCACCTTCTAAACCCCATACATCTATGCTGATATAATAAATGTTATTCTTACAAAGTAATTTCCTTTCTTGTGTCTTATCCCCCCTTATTCCTCTGCAGAGCCTAGCATTGTGCTGACCATTAAGTAGGTGCTTCATAAATGGTATTTGTTCTAAAAATGAACTGACTTAAAATCAAAAGAACCAGGAACTGCGTAATTTTGATTTTGTTGATTGTCAACTCTCTACTTTCTCACATTTTTTGAGCCTGAGAATGGCATTCCCAGTTCTCCCAATTCTTTCATGTGTACAATTATGGTTATGATTTATCTTTCTTTCTGACTCTAACATAAAATAAAGCAATAAAAGTTTTGGACATATAGGCCAAAGCAGGGAAAGCTTTCTTTTGGAAGTATCAGTCAATCCAGAAGTTCTGAGCAAATCTCTCTTTTGTCCCTACTCCGATCGCCTTGAAAACTGCAATATCTTAGTTAAGATTCAGTGTTGGCATAAAACAAAGTACTGGGAAGATATTGGACAGTTAAAAGAAGCAGATTTGCTTTAAGCTAAAATAACTTTGGGGAGAGGAAGACAGAAGATAGTCTGGGAACTCTTCCTGTCCTCTTCTCTCCATCATCTCTTTTATTTAATGGTATTTAAATTAATGGTACATTTATTTTTGTTCTGGTTTCAACCAGCTCCTGGTGAATGGGGCATTTCCATGTATGTTGTTGTTGAACAGAAAGAGGGGACTGTCTATGAATCTGTGGATTTCTATGATTTACAGACTGAAAGAACAGAGTTGTGTTAATTTGTACTTCCTTAATTATAAGGGATTTGGAGCATTTGGACATAGGGCTATTGAAACCTTGGATTTCTTCCTTTGAAAACTTCCTGTTGCTATGCTTTGACCTCTTGGTAAAAGAATCTCAATGATTCCTATTGGAGTCAATTCCTTACATATAGCTAATATATGCAGCATTCAGTAAAGAACTTTTCTACAAATATGTTTTTCCTCACTTAACTGTTACCCTTCTGATTTAATTGCATTAGATTTGTTTGTGCAAAGACATTGCAATTTTGTGGAGATGGAATTATCCCTTTTATTTCTGTGATCCTCTCTGTCCCTTGCTTTCTCATGATTTCTTCCCCATCCATAGATGTGAAAAATCATTTATTTTTCTCCCCTAATTTTCTAACGATTTCTTTTTGATATATAATTCCTATGTAGGTTTATAGTATAAATTGATACATGCTACTACAAAATAATATAACTACTGTAAAATCCTATAAGTTCCTAATCAGTTTACAAGAGAACTACTCGCTCCCACCAAAGATCCCCTCTTTATTTCCTCCAAGCCCTTATTCTACCCTCTCCTCAGAGAAGACACTATCCAGAGTAAAGGGCAACTAGGTGGCACAAAGGATGAAGTGCTGAGCCTGGAGTCAGGAAGACTCATCTTTTGTTCAATCAGAACTCCTCCATCTTCTCCTTGCTGAAATCATTTTTTAAACTTAGATATACAATTGGACATTTTGCCTTATTATTGGGCTTTTCTGTAAGTAAATAAGTAAGTAAGCCTTTTCCTGGGAAGACTTCTATGAACTGATAGAAAGTGAGTAGAACTAATATTACATGGTACTATTAACAGCAATATTGTAAGGATGATAAACTGTGAATAAGTTAGTTACTCTGATCAAGACATTGACCAAGATAATTCCAAAGGATCTCCAATTATCCACTTCAAGAAAAAGTACTGATGAACAATGAATACAGATTGAAGCATATTTTAAACTTTATTTTTATTGCTTTTTCTGTGCGTGTATATATGTGTTTTGCAACCTGGCTAATATTGTTTTGCTTGACTTCACAAATATACTGGATATCAAATTACTTACCTTCTCAATGGTGAGGAGGGTTATTAGGGAGGGAGAGAATTTGGAAGTCAAAATTTAATTGGGAAATATTTAATGCAATAAAAAATAATTTTTAAAAAGAAAAAATAAAGTAAGCCTTTTATTCCATCATTTCCAAATATGTTTCTATCTTGATACTCCTTTACTCCTGCTTGCTTCACGTCTTCCAAATGTTTGATAAGCATGCCATCTCTTTTGTGTCCCAGGTAAATGCAAAGTCCTCAAGGGCAAAAATTGGTTGGTATTAATCTTTTTTATTCCCACAGTTTCACCAATGTTGAATGCTAGTTGAGTGAATGAGTGAATTAATGAATGCAAGTCAATGATTAAAATGCAGCACCAGAATTTCACCAGAGTCTTCCTTCCAGCCTGAAGATGTGAGGTTATCCACAATCTCAGTAAGGTACCTGAAAGAGTTCAGAATCCTCCTTTTCCTTGGCCCCCATTTGTCCTTTCTGTAACAAAGCATCGCATGTGGGAAATGACTCATGGAATTTGACTAAGACTATATAAATAAGTCAACATTGGGAACTGGTTGTAAAAAAAAAGGAGGGGGGTAATTCTTTCTTAGGCTGTTGTAGAAGACATATTAGTGCCTAGAACAAGATCAGAACTGCAAACACCAGGAGGAGGAGCAAGGAAAGGGTAGAAGTATCCAAGAGGCAGATTTAGGCCAAATCTTGGGAAATGTTCCTTACAACCAGTGATTGCTGCCCCAAGAGGAATAAGCTACCTGAGGGGAGGAGGGGGCTGGGTGTGTGGGAGATCTCTTTAAGCTTTGAAGCAAAGGATGAGCACTAGTCTAGAAGGCTATAGAGAGGATTCTTGCTCAAACATGGGTTAAACTAGATGGCCTTGGAAATCCTTTCCTACTGTGAGATTCAGTGTTTCTCTGCTAGTCAGACTTTTATCTTATGGCAAGAATGAGGCACATTCATGCTTACAAAACCAGCTCCTGGGAAACTTCCATACGGTCCCTGCCTTCTCTTTCCCATTCTCCTCCCCTCCCTCTTTTACCCTACTTTTCTTCTTCTCCTCCTTTTCATCACCCTTTCCTCTTACTAGCTTTATATTCCTTAAATGACTAGCAGAGTGTTCTTTCAGTGAGAAGCTAAGAAAGAAAGGAAAAAGAGGAGAAAGGGAGAAGAGGGAAGGGAGAAAGTTTAATTTATTTTAGTGTTTTTATTTTACATATTTCCATATGAGTCAAGTTGAGAGTGAAAAATAAGGAAAAAAAGGGAAAAAACCTCGAGAAGGAAAAAAAACAGTTTGGAAAACTCTTCATAGTTCTCTCTCTGAATTAGCATGGCATTTTCCATCCAAAGCCTATTGGAATTGTTTTGGATCACCATATTGTTGAGAAGAGCCAAGTCTATCACAGTTGATCATCATATAATCTTGTTATTACTGTGTACAATGATCTCCTAGTTCTGCTCATTTCTCTTAGCATCAGCTCATGTAAGTCTCTCCAGGCTTCTCTAAAATCATCCTACTGACCATTTCTTTTTTCTTTCTTTTTTTTTTTTTATTACTACAGCTTTTTATTGACAGAACATATGCATGGGTAATTTTTCAACATTGTCCCTTGCACTCACTTTTGTTCCAAATTTTCCCTTCCCTCCTTCCACCCCTTTCCCAGATGACAGGCAGTCTCATCCATGTTAAACATGTTAAAGTATATCTTAAATATAATATATGTGTACACATCCATACAGTTCTCTTGTTGCACAAGAAAAATCAGATCCTGAAGGTAAAAATAATCTGGGAAGAAAAACAAAAATGCAAGTAGTCCACATTCATTTCCCAGTGTTCCTTCTGTGGGTGTAGCTGGTTCTGTCCATCATTGATCAATTGGAACTGAATTGTACCGATCGTTTCTTATAGAACAACAATATTCCATAACATTCATATACCAAAATTAACCCAACCATTCTGCAATTGATGGGCATCCACTCAGTTTCCAGTTTCTGGCCACTACAAAGAGGGCTGCCACAAACATTCTTGCACATACAGGTCCCTTTCCCTCCTTTAAGATCTCCTTGGGGTATAGGCCCAGGAGTGGGAGGGAAGAAGGTTTTGGATACTGGAAGGCACTGGTTGGTGACCCCTTCCTCATCCCTGAGAAGGGGTGGGGTTCTAATGTGTGTTTTGCATGAGGTGTGGGGTTCTCTCCACACCACTCTGATGGTTGAATCTTAGGGTTAGAGGTAAAGATCGCTTGTTTTCCAAATTGACTGAGCCCACCCATATCTTCCCTCAGTTCAGCATAATTTCTTTGGGTACACTGATTGATGCCACCTAAACCTAAGCTGGCCACTGATACCATTCCTTCCATATGTTCAAATCAGAGGGAGGAAGTAGCTTTCTGAAATTCTATTGGGTTCTTTCCTATCTACTACCATCTCTTCTTCCTGCTTCAATCTCAGTATCCTCCATTAGAATATCTCCTGTTTGGAAATAGAGGCCATCTTCCTATTCTGTTTATATCTTTGCCTCTTAGCACAGTGCTTTACACAGACTAAACATTTCATTCAGTAATTCATGCTCCTGAGGTCCATTTCAGCTCTATGTAAGCCTATGTAAGACCTCGAGCAAGATATTTCCCTTTTCTGGACTTCAGTTTCCTCCTCTGTACATTTGGGAGGAAGGATAGATAGCCTCTGAGGATGCTTTCAGCTGCACATCTAAGATCTTGTGTATGACCTTGGGCAAGCCATTCTTTACCTCTTGGGCTTTAGTTTCCTTATCTGTGGAATGAGGGGTTGGACTAGATGACCTCTGAAATCTCTTTCAATGCTAGATGTGATGTTCTTCTTTATGATGATGGGTAAGTCATTTCATCTCTCTGGGATGGAATTTCCAGCTCTGTAAAAAGAGGAGGTTGGACAGATAGCCTCTGTGCTCCCCTCTGGCTCAAAGATTTTGTGTATGACTTTCAGAAAGTCACTTACCCTTCCATAGGCCTCAGTCACCACTTCTGTAATATTAGGGGATTAGATCTGATTGCCTGTGACGTCCCTTTGAGTTTTAGATCTATGACTAGGAAACTGTGTGCCCACTTACAAGGTAAAAGCAGAAATGTCATATATTCCATATGGTTTAGGAGGAAGGACTAAATGGAGAAGTAATTAAAGCAACAACTATACGCTATGCATTTATTTTAGAAGCTTGGCAGTAACTAAAGAGGAAGAGGGGTTTAGAATGCAATGATCATAGTTGCAAAAGAATGGAGAACATAGCACATTGGCAAAAACACTAGATTTGGAGTTAGAGACAGATTTAAATCAAACTCAATTCCTTAGCACACAGACTAAAGCTGGAGATTATGACTTACTTCCAGATTTTTGTATGCTTCAAGAGTAATTTTTAAATTTAATTTAATTAATTTTAATTTAAGATATACTTGTCTTGGGCATCTAGATAAATGTCCACCTGGATTCCTGATTTAATAGTCATGAAGTCTCAGATTGTTGATATTTATTTGATAAAATTACATCAAAGTTAAGATAAGACATTTTCTTGTATTCATTTCCCCTGAGTTTTTTCCTTGTGTATATACAACATGCATACTTAAGCCAGTTAACATGTACATGATAGGATGACTCTATCCCAATCCTATCTCCAAGGCTAGTAATTATTAATCCTTTACCAGATGAATGTAACAAGTAACTTTAATACTGATAATTTAACTGAATTCCTATTGATAGTGAATGAATTAATTTTCTATTTTAAATCATAAATTCAGGATTTCCTTCAACTTCATTGTTTCTTTTAAGCAGGAGTGAGCCTTCACTTGGGCTAAAACCCAACAAAAGTAGTCAAATAAATGACAACCAAAAGTGTAATATCTGCACTGGCCACAAGATAGTGTTCTTCTAGCCCCAATCTTTTCTGTCAGCATCTCATTTGACCACGAGATGTCACCAAAAGACTGTTATATTTTCAATAGCCCTAATTTTGTCAACAAACTTTTATTAAATTGCAACTGAGAGCCAGACTATTTGTATATTCAAAATATATAGAAAATATCAGGTGATAGAGAAGCTCGTCTCTCACACTTCAGCAGAACAGACTCAGGCTGACTGTGTCATTTGAAGTATGCTTTGAAGCAAACCAGGACCAGAAATGAGAACAGAATGCATTTCAAGTGTTGGGATGGCTTTTGCAAAGGACAATGGGGAAGTAAATACAGATGGGAAATGAAGCATCTCTTAGAAACAAAAGCAAAATAAGTAACATTTGTCTAACTATAGAATGTGTAAAGTTTAATAACACGTTATATCATAGATGATTCCATATAGTGTGTGATACATGGCAAGGCTAGAGACACTGTTTTAAAAGTTCTCATTAAGAGCCAACTAGAGGAGTTTGTATTTCGTCTTAGAGGTACTAGAGAGCCACTGAATGTTATTGAAGGGCTATTTCAGGAATAATCCTTGAGCATCTGAGATTATGACGGGATGGAGAGAGGAGAGTGTTTAAGTAGAGAGATCATTTAGGATGGTGTTGGCATAGTTCAGGTAGGAAGTGATAAGTTTGTATGAACAGAGAGAAAGGGAAAGAAGGAGATTATTATATTTAGATTAGATGTTATATATTAAATCGTTAGAGTATATACCAGACTTGGGCTAAGCAATGGGAATACAAAGAAAAAAAAAAGTAACTCAATTCTTGATCTCAGGAAATATGGGGGGAAATGACTGGCAGATAACTATATATAAACCAGATGTATAGAGACTAAATTGGACTTTTAAAAAAGGAGCTGAGACACTAACTTTAAGTAACTTCTTGTAAGTGGGATTTAGCTGGGACTTGAAAGAAGAAATTAGAACCAAATGGAAATTATGAGGGCTAAAATTCTAGGCTGGGCCTAGCTCTTAAAAAATGAAGAGTCCAGATAAAGAATTAATTATTTTTTTTTAATATTTTTTTATTTTATTTTATTTTATAATAACTTTATATTGACAGAACCCATGCCAGGGTAATTTTTTTTACAACATTATCCCTTGCACTCGCTTCTGTTCCAATTTTTCCCCTCCCTCCCTCCACCCCCACCCCTAGATGGCAAGCAGTCCTATATATGTTAGATATGTTGCAGTATATCCTAGATACAATATATGTTTGCAGGGCCGAACAGTTCTCTTGTTGCACAGGGAGAATTGGATTCAGAAGGTAAAAATAACCCGGGAAGAAAAACAAAAATGCAAATAGTTCACATTCGTTTCCAGTGTTCTTTCTTTGGGTGTAGCTGCTTCTGGCCACCATTTATCAATTGAAACTCAGTTAGGTCTCTTTGTCAAAGAAATCCACTTCCATCAGAATATGTCCTCATACAATATTGTTGTCGAAGTGCATAATGATCTCCTGGTTCTGCTCATTTCACTTAACATCAGTTCATGTAAGTCTCTCCAAGCCTCTCTGTATTCATCTTGCTGGTCATTTCTTACAGAATAATAATATTCCATAACATTCATATACCTCAATTTACCCAGCCATTCTCCAACTGATGGGCATCCATTCAATTTCCAGTTTCTAGCCACTACAAACAGGGCTGCCACAAACATTTTGGACATACAGGTCCCTTTCCCTTCTTTAGTATTTCTTTGGGATATAAGCCCAATAGAAACACTGCTGGATCAAAGGGTATGCACAATTTGATAACTTTTTGGGCATAATTCCAGATTGCTCTCCAGAATGGTTGGATTCGTTCACAACCCCACCAACAATGCATCAGTGTCCCAGTTTTCCTGCCTCCCCTCCAACATTCATCATTATTTTTTCCTGTCATCTTAGCCAATCTGACAGGTGTGTAGTGGTATCTCAGAGTTGTCTTAATTTGCATTTCTCTGATCAATAGTGATTTGGAACACTCTTTCATATGAGTGGTAATAGTTTCAATTTCATCATCTGAAAATTGTCTGTTCATATCCTTTGACCATTTATCAATTGGAGAATAGCTTGATTTCTTATAAATTAGAGTCAGTTCTCTATATATTTTGGAAATGAGGCCTTTATCAGAACCTTTAACTGTGAAGATGTTTTCCCAGTTTGTTGCTTCCTTTCTAATCTTGTCTGCATTAGTTTTGTTTGTACAAAGGCTTTTTAATTTAACATAATCAAAATTTTCTATTTTGTGATCAGTAATGGTCTTTAGTTCATCTTTGGTCACAAATTTCTTTCTCCTCCACAAATCTGAGAGATAAACTATCCTATGTTCCTCTGATTTATTTATAATCTTGTTCTTTATGCCTAGGTCATGGACCCATTTTGATCTTATCTTGGTATATGGTGTTAAGTGTGGGTCCATGCCTAATTTCTGCCATACTAATTTCCAGTTATCCCAGCAGTTTTTATTAAATAATGAATTCTTATCCCAAAAGTTAGGATCTTTGGGTTTGTCAAACACTAGATTGCTATAGTTGACTATTCTGTCTTGTGAACCTAACTTATTCCACTGATCAACTAATCTATTTCTAAGCCAATACCAAATGGTTTTGGTGACTGCTGCTTTATAATATAATTTTAGATCAGGTACAGCTAGGCCACCTTCATTTGATTTTTTTTTCATTAATTCCCTTGAGATTCTCAACTTTTTATTGTTCCATATGAATTTTGTTGTTATTTTTTCTAGATCATTAAAATATTTTCTTGGAAGTCTGATTGGTATAGCACTAAATAAATAGATTAGTTTAGGGAGTATTGTCATCTTTATTATATTCGCTCGGCCTATCCAAGAGCACTTAATATTTTTCCAATTATTTAAGTCTGACTTTGTGTGGAAACTTTTTTGTAATTTTGGTCATATAATTCCTGACTTTCCTTTGGTAGATAGATTCCCAAATATTTTATGCTATCAATAGTTATTTTGAATGGAATTTCTCTTTGTATCTCTTGCTGTTGGATTTTGTTGGTGATGTACAAAAATGCTGAGGATTTATGGGGATTTATTTTGTATCCTGCTACTTTGCTAAAATTATGAATTATTTCTAATAGCTTTTTAGTAGAATCTCTGGCGTTCTCTAGGTATACCATCATATCATCTGCAAAGAGTGATAGTTTGATTTCCTCATTGCCTACTCTAATTCCTTCAATCTCTTTCTCGACTCTTATTGCCGAGGCTAGTGTTTCTAATACAATATTGAATAATAATGGTGATAGTGGGCAACCTTCCTTCCCTCCAGATCTTACTGGGAAAGGTTCCAGTTTTTCCCCATTGCATATGATGCTTACTGACGGTTTTAAATATATGCTCCTGACTATTTTAAGAAAAAGTCCATTTATTCCTATGCTCTCAAGTGTTTTTATTAGGAATGGATGTTGGATTTTATCAAATGCTTTTTCTGCATCTATTGAGATGATCATATGGTTTTTGTTTGGTTGGTTATTGATATAGTCAATTATGCTAATAGTTTTCCTAATATTGAACCAGCCCTGCATTCCTGGTATAAATCCTACTTGGTCATACTGTATTGTCCTGGGGATGATTTTCTGTAATCTTTTTGCTAATATTTTATTTAAGATTTTAGCATCAATATCCATTAGGGAGATTGGTCTATAATTTTCTTTCTCTGTTTTCAGCCTACCTGGTTTAGGTATCAGTACCATGTCTGTGTCATAAAAGGAGTTTGGTAGGACTCCTTCAATCCCTATTTTTTCAAATAGTTTATTTAGCATTGGAGTTAATTGTTCTTTAAATATTTGATAGAATTCACATGTAAATCCATCTGGTCCTGGGGATTTTTTCTTAGGGAGTTGGTTGATAGTTTGTTCTATTTCTTTTTCTGAGATGGGACTGTTTAGGATATTTACTTCTTCCTCTGTTAGTTTGGGCAAGCTATATTTTTGGAGGTATTCTTCTATTTCATTTAAGTTGTCGAATTTATTGGCATAAAGTTGGGCAAAGTAACTTCTAATTATTGCTCTAATTTCCTCTTCGTTAGTGGCGAGTTCTCCCTTTTCATTTTTAAGACTAACAATTTGATTTTCCTCTTTCCTTTTTTTAATCAGATTTATTAAGGGTTTGTCTATTTTGTTGGTTTTTTCATAGAACCAACTCTTAGTTTTATTAATTCAATAGTTTTTTTTTACTTTCCATTTTATTGATCTCTCCTTTTATTTTTAGAATTTCAAGTTTAGTATTTCACTGGGGGTTTTTAATTTGTTCCTTTTCTAGCATTTTTAGTTGCAAGCCCAATTCATTGACCTTCTCTTTCTCTATTTTATACAAATGGGCCTCTAGAGATGTGAAATTTCCCCTTATTACCGCTTTGGCTGCATCCCATACATTTTGGTATGATGTCTCATTATTATCATTTTCTTGGGTGAAGTTATTAATTATGTCGATGATTTGCTGTTTCACCCAATCATTCTTCAGTATGAGATTATTTAGTTTCCAATTATTTTTTGGTCTACTTTCCCCTGGCTTTTTGTGGAATGTAATTTTCATTGTATTGTGGTTTGGAAAGGATGCATTCACTATTTCTGCCTTACTGCATTTGAGTTTGAGGTTTTTATGTCCTAATATATGGTCAATTTTGTATAGGTTTCATGAACTGCTGAAAAGAAAGTGTACTCCTTTCTGTCTCCATTACATTTTCTCCAGAGATCTATCATATCTAATTTTTCTAGTATTCTATTTACCTCTTTGACTTCTTTCTTATTTATTTTGTGGTTTGATTTATCTAATTCTGAGAGTGCAAGGTTGAGATCCCCCACTATTATAGTTTTGCTGTCTATTTCTTCTTGCAGCTCTCTTAATTTCCCTTTTAAGAATTTAGATGCTACACCACTTGGTGCATATATGTTTAATACTGATATTGCTTTATTGTCCATGCTGGCTACCCCTGCTTTTTTAACTTCACCTGAAGCATAGTAGATTTTGCTCCAACCTTTTACCTTTAACCTGCATGTATCTCCCTGCTTCAGCTGTATTTCCTGTAAACAACATATTGTAGGATTCTGGCTTTTTCAGGTAAAGAATTTATTATGCAAGCCACAGCAAGGAGGTCAGTGTCAATGAATGTATCACTGGATGAGCTGTCAGAAGATACAAAAGTTGGAGACTTATGAAGGGCTTTGAATGCCAAGAGATTTTTTACTCAGTTCTGAAGATGATAGGGAGCCACTAGAGTATATTGATAAGTAAGCTGAAATAGGTAGATTTGGGCTTAATTTGAAAGCTGAGTTGAACTGAACTGGAGAGAGACTTGGGGTAATGAGACCAACTGGCAAGTTAGTGCAGTAGTTCAAGTGTGAGGTGGAAAGGGCTTGCATTAACTAGGGTGGTGGAGCTATCGGAAGAGAGCAGACACATACATACAAATATATGAAATGTGAGAAAGGTAAAATAGGATCTGGTGAAGCTGGATGATGGGGTAGGAGAATGAGGAAATGAGGATGCTCCTACATAGTGTAATCTGGGTGGCTGGGAGGATGGTGGTGTCCTTGGAGTAGAAAGAAAGTTAGGAAGAGATACTAATGAACTGTTGGTGGAGTTGTGGACAGATCCAACCATTCTGGAAAACAAGTTGGAACTATGCCCAAAGGATTATAAAATTGTGCTTTCTCTTTTATCCAGCATTATTACTACTAGATCTGTATCTCAAAGAGATGCAAAAAAGAGGAAAGGATCTACCCATATGAAAATACTTCTTTCTCCCTCCCCACCTCCTCTTCCTTTCCATGGTATAAAGCTGTTTCTTGCCTTTTTTATGGCAGATAATTGATGCCATTCTACCTTTCCCTTTCTTTTTTTTTTCAAAAATTCCTCTCCCATCGCTTAATTTTATGTTTAATTTTTATTTAATTCATTATAATATATTTTATTTATTTTATTTTATCATCATATATCATTTTGTATCAAATAATATTATTTACATTGTTTTATATGATATATTTATATTGTATTATTTATAAATATATAATATAAAATAAATTATTTTATTATTATATTTATTTTTAGATGTTATCTTTTTATATTCAACTAATAATATATATGCCATATATATATATTCCTTCTACTTCCCTACTAGTAAGAAAGTTCTTATGAGTTACAAGTATCATCTTCCCAATTTGGACCTTTTTTCAATGTCATAATATTTGGGTTTAGTAATTAGTCCCCCCAGCTTCCTTCTAGCACTTTCTTCTGGTGGGTGGCCATCATGCAGGTTCCCCTTTTAGACTGTTCACAAAATGAGGCAGATGAAAGCCTGACCAAAGCCCAACCATGGTTCTGGGGAGAACGAGAAGAGCTCGTCCTCCAGCTCTGGGCTCCAAGGCACCCACTGCTGAGCTATTAGGAGCAGCAACTCTGAAAGACTTCAGAACTCTGATGAACACAAAGGCCAACCCTGATTCCAAAAGAGTAAGGGGGGACAATGCTATGTACCCCCTCACAATCTACCAATCAGTAAATATGTATGAAGTGCCTAGTGCGCGCTAGGCACCGTGCTAAGAGACAGGGATACAAAAAGAGGCAAAAGACAGTAAGTTATAGACAGGATCAATAGGGAAGAAGTAAAAAAGGAAAGGCACTGGCATTAAGAGGGGTTGGGGCAAGCTTTCTGTAGCAAGTGCAGTCAGAGCCAAGGAGGGAGCATATTCCAGGCACGGGGGGGGGGGGGGGGGGGGGGGGGGGGGGGCAGCCAGAGAAAATGCCCCAAGCTGAGAGATGGAGGCCATGCTCACGGACAGGCCAGGAGGCCAGTGTGACTGGATTGAAGGGTACATATGAGGGGATAGGCTACAAGAGAGGTAGCAGGAGGCTAGGTTGGGGAGGGCTTTGAATGGCAAACACAGCATTTTGTATTGGCTCTCAGAGACCACTGGAGTTTGCTGAATGGGGGGAGGGGAGGTGACAGCTCCACATTGGAGCTACTTTAGTGGCTGAATGGAGGATCAGTCAGAATGGGGGGGGGGGGGAGACCTGAGGCAGACAGACCCTGCAGCAGCTATTGCAACGGTCCAGGCGTGAGGTGACAAAGATCTGCACGAAGGTGGGAGCAGCATCACAGGAGAGAAGTGGGCAGAGTCCGCAAAGATAGAATTGACAGGTCTTGGCAACAGCGTGGATATAAGGAAGAGAGATAGTGAGGAACACAAGAAGGCTCCAAAATTGTGAGCTTGAAGGACGGGCAGGAAGATGCCGCCCTCGATGCACTAAATGGACACAAGCAAGCCCAGAGTTTTAAACGTGGCCAAGGGAGAAATTATTTTTGTTCGACTCTGCCTATTTGTTCACTGTAAAAAGTGAAACTCGATGAAAACCTTAAAGAAGGTCAGGTGAGTGAGATGTAGCAGCAGCCTGACAAAGGCAGGGGATGTCAGGGAGAGGAGAGAACAGGGTCCACAAATATCCAGTGGGAGTAGCCTGGTGGGTGCTAAAGAAGGGTGGCCCTGAGGATGAGGACAGTCACAGGGCAAACATTCCCTAGCATTTTTTTAGCTATTAAAATTTCAAGTTTATTGAATGCCAGCAAGTCTCTTAGTGCGGCCCCAAAGAGGGAAGGATGCAGTCCTGCCAATGGGCTTATGGTCATTTGCAGTCCTGCCAATGGGCTTACGGTCATTTTTCAGCCCATTTAGTTGAAAGGTGATCAGACAAACAAGCTACGTTATCAGTTAAAATATATATATTTACAGGTGCCATCTCATCCATCCACTTGGCTTCATAAGGAAAACAGTAAGAATTTCTGTATCAATGGTTAAGGGTGAAAATTGTGTTGAGTACAAAAAGATATTCCCTAAGGTCTTGGGCAGAAAGGAAAAAAGTCACTGAAAAATAACTAGCATTGACTTGGATGCAGTGTTGGATGGGGTGGGAGAGTGGTATATGTGTGCTTGTGTGTGTGTGCGCGCGCGCGTGTGTATGTACATATGCACACATGTGCATGTTTAGAAATGACACACCCATAAAAGATGTCACATTCATCATAGAGGACTATCATGCTAAAATAGGAAATCAAAAATAATTGAAGTAGTAGGTAAGTTTTGCTTTAGAGTATCAAATGAGGCAGGGCAGAGACTAATGCTGTCAAGATAACTTACTAGTCATAGCAAATAGACAAAAAGTGATTTTACACATGGATATATCACTAGATGGTAAAGAACTAAATCAGCACAAATTTAGGATTAGAGTCAGAGACAGATTATATATTTTGTAGTCAAAGGTGGAGAAGCTCTATAGTCAGTTTTTCAAAAATGACCTGGAGCTGACAGTGGATCAGATCATGGGTTTCTTATTGAAAAATTCAAAATTAAATTGAAGAAAATAGGGAAAACCATCAGACCATATGGGTATGACCTGAGTCACATCTTTTATGAATATGAAGTTGTTGTGATATGGGAGCCACCTGCCAGTGGCTGCTGGAGGTCTAACTCAGATCTGTAGAACGGGTCTCTTCATGTGAGAGGCAGTTGCATTCTCTAACCTCTCTCCTCTTCCCTCTGCCTCCAATTTATTTCATTCCCAATCCACAAGGAACACCTGTGTCAGCAAAGGCTGCTTTGCAACTCCTTCAAGTGTTATGATTCACAGCTGTGGAGACTGTCATACCAATCAAACTCCCAAGAAATTATTTTACAGAACTAGAAAAATTAATAACAAAGTTATTTGAACTGTTTGTTCTTGAACTTTGTTCAAAGTTATTATAGCCCTTTGAACATAGTCCCATATTGCTCTCCAGAATGGTTGGAGCAGTTCACAACTCCACCAACACTGTATTAGTTTTCCCACATCCCCTCTAACATTCATCATGTCTTTTCCTGTCATCTTAGCCAATCTGAGAGATGTGTAGTGTACCTCAGGATCTTATATAGCAATTTACTGTTTGACAAACCCAAAGACTCCAGCTTTTGGGCTAAGAATTAACTATCTGACAAAAACTGCTGAAAAAATTGGAAATTAGTATGGCAGCAACTAGACATTGACCCAGACCTAACAATGTATACCAAGATAAGGTTGAAATAGGTTCATGATTTAGACATAAAGAATGATATTATAAGCAAATTAGAAGAAAAAGATAAGACTATCTCTCAGATCTGTGGAGATGGAAGGGATATGTGGCCAAAAAAACCTGAAATTCATTATTGAACACAAAATAGATAATTTTGATTTTTTTTGGCTAAGATGACAGAAAAAGATAAAGATGAATGTTGGAGGGGATATGAGAAAACTGGACACTAACACATTGTTGGTGGAACTGTGAATGGATCCAACTATTCTGGAGAGCAATTTGGAACTATGCTGAAAAAGTTATCAAACTGTGCATCCCCTTTGATCCTGCAATGTTACTACTGGGCTTATACCCCAAAGAGATCTTAAAGGAGGGAAAGGGACCCACATGTGCAAAAATGTTGTGGTGGCCCTTTTTGTAGTGGCCAGAAACTGGAAACTGAGTGGATGCCCATCAGTGAGAGAATGGCTGAATAAATTATGGTATATGAATGCTATGGAATATTATTGTTCTATTAGAAACGACCAGTAGGATGATTTCAGAGAGGCCCGGAGAGACTTACAGGAACTGATGCTGAGTGACATGCGCAGAACCAGGAGATCATTATACATGATAAGATTACATGATGATCAACTGTGGGGGACGTGACTCTTTCCAACAATGAGATGATTCAGACCAGTTTCAATGATCTTGTGATGGATGAAGAGAGCCATCTGCACCCAGAGAAAGGACTGTGGGGACTGAATGTGGACCAGAACACATTTTTTTCACTCTTCTTGTTGTTTGCTTGCATTTTGTTTTCTTTCTCATTTTTTTCCTTTTGGATCTGATTTTTCTTGTACAGCATGAGAATTCTGTAAATATGTATAGAAGAACTGCAAATTTATAAGAGTATTTGCTATCTAGGGGAGGGGTTGGGGGAAGGAAAGGAGAAAAATTTGGAACACAAGATTTTGCAAGGGTGAATGTTGAAAACTATCTTTGCACATATTTCAAAAATAAAAAGCTTTAAATTAATAAATAAAAAGATTT
Organism: Antechinus flavipes; assembly: GCF_016432865.1. Classification (NCBI taxonomy): domain Eukaryota; kingdom Metazoa; phylum Chordata; class Mammalia; order Dasyuromorphia; family Dasyuridae; genus Antechinus; species Antechinus flavipes. Next base: position 6,032,231 of record NC_067404.1, read on the forward strand.
GAAATTTTTATAAAGAAGTCTTGGTAAAAATATATAGAAAAATCTTAACATCAATGATAACTTTTATGGTGTGGTTACTGATCTAGAGCCAGACATCCTGGAGAATAAATTCAAGTGAGCTTTAGGAAATACTGTTAAGAAAAAGACCAGTGGAGGCGACAGAACTCCAGACGAGCTATTTAAAATTCTCTAAAATGATGCTGTTAAAAGAGCTGTACTCACTATTACAGGAAATTTGGAAAACTTAACAGTAGCACTGGACTGGAAAAGATCAGTTTATGTCTCAATCCTAAATAAGGGCAATGCCTCTGGGGCTCCATCCCTTCTTCAGAGAGAACCATTCTTGACTGTGGCTGCCAGAGGTTGAGGGTGAGCCCAGAGGCCTCGAAGCACCAGCTTGAGGTACCTTGGAAACTGGTGGCAGGTTCCTATTTGGTTCAGGGTAAGGGCTCAGAGAGGGGCTACTTTCTGTTCTCTGGCCCAGCTGCCCAAACCCTGCCCAAACTCAAGGCCTCTAGTGTTGTAAGGAGCCTGAGAACAGAGTGTCTAAACCGGAAGGAACAACAGATCATATGGTGCCAGGCAGCAAAGCTTCTCTGGCTACCTTTGTAGCATTGGCTGTATCAGTATCCATTGACAGCCCCCTAACTTCAGCACACCCATGTCAGAGAATTGGCAGACTACCACCAGCTTCTCTCTCTGTCTCCATCACTCTGTAATCTCTCCAGGTCCTTTTAGCCTCCCTCAGTCCCTACTTACATCTAATCTAGACTCTGGTGGCCATTGTCTATGGATGCCCAGGGCACTCCCCTTCTTTCCCCAGTAAATTCAGTGCCTGTGCCTTATAGTCTCTCTTCTCCCCAACTCCTGCCCTCTTACTAGAAGACACTTGTGTACATTCTGATACTCCTTCAAATATCCCACCCTTCCAGTTTCTCAATTTACTCAGTTCCTGTGACCTTCTCCACCATCCACCTCAGCTACACACAGATATATGGCCACATTCTTCATCTTGTCATCCATCACCCACAAACGTTCAACTTCCATGTTCCTAAACTCTGAAATTATTTTTTTCTGATCACATTCTACTTCTCCCTCTGCCTTGCAACCTCAAACCCTCGTCTTCACCCCTACCTGTGCCACCAGTCACATGACTTCTGGGTTCTTTCCCAGGCCCTTACCCTTACATTGTCTCCACCCTTTTCTTTTCGCCACATTGACCCCTTGGTGAACTAGCTAGACCGTCTCCTGCCTTCTTTTCTTTACTCTCTTGCCCTTTCACCCAGAGCTTTTTCTTTGCTAAACATCAGTCCTGGATGACTCTCCACATCTACTGCTGTTGCCCCTTTTCACTTCGTGCTGAAAGAAGCTAGAGAAAATCATGAAACCAGGATTACTATGTCCACCACAACTCAACTGAGCCCTGATTGCAGCAAGGCAATAATTTCCCATCTCTCTAAGCAATTCATTATCCCACTCAGCACATTGCTTTTTCCAAAGCTCTTCATATTTTGCATAGCCCCCAACATTCTCAGCTAAGATTCTTAGCTTCATTCATTGAGAAAACAGAGTCTATTGACTGAGAGCTCCTTCTTCTCCACTCTCTCCCATCTCTTCTAACTCAGATACCTTCCTTCACTATCCCCTCCTCCCCTCTCCCTCATAAAGAGGTGATTCTTCACAACTCATTAAAATCACCATCTCTGCCTCCTACCCGACATTTTAATTGGGGTGGTTTTCTGTGTGATTGAGGAGGGGAGAGGAAAAGAAGGGAGGAGGGGAGAAAAAGGGAGGAGAGGCAGAAGAAGAGGAGAGTAGAGGACAGGGGAAGGGAGGGGAGAGAAGAAATAAAAAGGCAAAAACTGATGGACTCTTGTTGAGATTTCCTTCTAAGACAATGAATATGAAGGTTCCTCACTGGTATTAGTTTGGGGGTTCAGCAGAAGTTTCTTCTCCTTCACATCTTTTGTCTCTTCTTGGTAGGTAAGGTAACGTATCAATTTGGAGAAGTTAAAAAGACCTTTTACTGAAACAATATCCAATTAAGATATTTGGGTGACTGATAGAGACCCATATTATGAGCTAGAGGATGATATTTGGGCAAAACCTGAAGACCAGCTCTCCCTTTTAAATGAATTAAAGAAATGTTGTCACATAACAAATACTAAAAGGTCAATGAAACTTCAAAGTACAAACTTCGAGACAAGTGTGTTATTATTCCCAGTTTGGTCACATGATGTCTCCAGAGCCTGTGCTACTGTCTTTCTTAAATCTGCCTTCCCTACTTTTCTTCTCATCCAGAACAAAACCAAACCAGCCTTCTATTTATTTCTGTCATATAGAATCAATCTTTACTCCACTGAATTGTTTTTCTTTGAGGACTTTCCTTATCGGACTAGGGAACAAAGATCCTCTTTTCTCTCATCTGTGTCTCTTCTTGCCTTTTCTACTTGGCTGGAGTTTTTTGTTTGTTTTTTATAGACAGTGAAGAGAGACTTTCTTGTTGAGACTTTTAACAGAAGAAAAAGGGTTTTCCCCTTTAGATAGATAGCATTCCACAGGCTGATCAGGCCAACAGATAAACAGATTCAACAACATGAAACACTGGTAATGGAGCTCCTGAAAGAATGTGTGCAGAAGTTTGGAAAATCCCCATTTCAGGCCGAGATTGGGACTTGGGCTAATCTCTTTCCACATAGAGAAGCATTTGCCATTTAGATAGTTTTTAGATTTTCCAATGAAAAGTTTTTAATAAAAAATTAATGCTTACAATTTTCTAAAAGCTATCTCAAAACTTTTACTTTGCACAATAATCAAATGTTATTATCAGTAAATAGTGGATCCCATTTTCCCTTACAGAGACTTCACCACGAGGGTAGAGGATAACCTTCTTCTCTTGAAGGGATCTCCCCAGTAGAGTGGAGGACAGCCTTAGTTAGCCACTTCTCCAACAGCGTGGATGCTCACCTTAGAAGGACTTCCCAGGGATCTCCCCAACCAAGTACAGGCTTACCTTGGCTCAGGAAGGCTAGAATTGAGGGGTGGTGAGGTTTCTGGCAGTATCCTCTTCAGAGAAATCCTCCAGGAATTTCCCTGGAGCATTCAAGGATTTCTCTTAAGAAAATGCCCCAAGAACTATGCCAAAAGGCTATCAAACTGTGCATACCCTTTGATCCAGCAGTGTTACTAGTGAGCCTGTATCCCAAAGAGATCTTAAAGGGACCCACATGTACAAAAATGTTTGTAGTGGCCAGAAACTGGAAACTGAGTGGATGCCCATCCATTAGAGAATGGCTGAGTAAATTGTGGTATATGAATGCTATGGAATACTATTGTTCTGTAAGAAACAATCAGCAGGATGATTTCAGAGATGCCTGGAGAGAATTGTATGAAGTGATGCTGAGTGAAGTGAGCAGAACCAGGAGATCATTGTACACGGCAACAGCAAGATTATGTGATGATCAGTTCTGATGGATGTGGCTCTCTTCAACAAGGAGATGATTCAGGTTAATTCTAATAGACTTTTGATGAAGAGAGCTATCTGCATTCAGAGAGAGGACTGTGGAGACTGAAAGTGGATTACAACATAGAATTTTCACTTTTTGTTTTAGTTTGTTTGCATTCTTTTTCCTTTTTGATCTGGTTTTTCTTGTGCAGCCTGAGAAAGGTGAGGTATGCTTGGAAGTGTTACATATGGATTGCTTCCTGTCTGAGGGAGGAGGGAAAGGGAAGGAGGAAGAAAAACGTGGGAAGCAGAGTTTTGCAGGGATAAATGTTTAGAACTGTCTTTGCATGTATTTTGAGAGGTAGGGAGCTATTATTAAAAGAAAAGAAAAATTGTTCCAAGGACCAGCCTCTCTCCCTCAATTTCTTAGTGGTTGCCAAAGTATCACGAATGAAATGAAATTAAGCTGAAAGACAAATTTCTGAATATGATTGATTTATTAGTTAGGCTAATAATAGTCAATAAATTTGATCAATGGCCCCTCTTGGTGACCAAAGACCTTTTGTGAGAATTGGGACCACAGAAGACTTTTCCTTTTGTTTTTAATCTAAGGTGGGAATTAGTAATGGTAATAAATCTTTCCCCATGTTCTCTCTAACTGAAACCTTTAAAGTTTTTTTGGTTCTTTTTTTTTTTTTTTTGAAGAATTGGCTAGTTACATTTTAAGTCTTTCAAAGTAGCTCATGTAACATAGACATTATATAGATTATATTATATTATATATATATATATTATATTATATATAGAGAGATGGGGACACAGACAAAAATGACAAGATAAATAAAAACCACAAAGTACCCAATTAGAATATTAATTTAAAAGAAAAATATGAGAGATCCATTGACAGGCCATTTTTCCTGATCTTCCAGGGTATACTGAAGCCAGGTGGTATTACAAAAGAAAATTCAGGGGCAGCTAGGTGGTGCGGTGAAGAGAGCACCAACCCTGAAGTCAGGACCTGAGTTCAAATGTGACCTCAGACACTTAACATTTTCTAGCTGTGTGACCCTGGGCAAGTCACTTGACCCCAAATGCCTCAGCAAAAAAAAGAAAATTCAACATGTACCTTTTTGAGGTCTTGAAGACTGAGCATAATCCTGGGATGCACTGGTCCATTTTTGCCATACACCATAAAAAGAGAGGAGAGGGAGAAATCAAAAGCTTCTGTAGTCATTTACCTCTGCCAACAACCCAGAGAGAGAGGAAACAAAAAAACAGATATTTGCAAGATAAGGCTTCCCCTCACACAGAGAGAATTCCATGAGAGTCTGTGACTCAAAGACTTAACAAGCTTTCATACGTGTTTGAAGGGATGACCTAACTACAAGTCAAAAGAAGAGAAACAAGAGGCTTACTCTGCCTGGTAGATCACCTGAGTCAACAGATTGTCCTCTCATGGGGCACCAAATTATGGGCTTCAGTAAAGAAGGTCAGGAGTCCTCCAAAAAGAATTCACATGCTCAGGCCATCTTCAAGTCAAGAGGCAAAAAAAGTTTTATTATGACGCCATAAGGTGGCCAAAGTTCCTAATGAACTCGCAAATTACAAGTGGAAAGGGGAAGCTTTTAGAATTAAGAACTCAAAGCAAGGTGCTCCAACTATACTAATTGCTTGCCTCAGAAAATTATACAAAACAACTTTGGGGGTTGACAGCTACAGTTTGGCTTCCTGATTGGATACAAAAACTGTCAATGTGAGGAATTCAACAAGGGCCCACTTAAATTCAATAAAGGCTCTCTCCTGCCAATGTCCCTCCCTAAAACCCACCTAGAAGTCTGTTCAGTCTATCATGTCCATCCATGGTGAAATCTTTTTTTTTTTTGGGGGGGGGAGGGTGTGTGTTTGTTTTGGAGTTTTTTGGTGCGGCAATTGTGGTTAAGCAACTTACCTAAGATCACATAGCTAGTAAGTAAATATTAAGTGTCTGAGGTCAGATTTGAACTCAGGTCCTCCTAATTCCATGACCAGTACTTCTATCTACTATATCATCTAACTGCCTTAGGTGAAGTCTTTTGTGATATAAAGTTCTTCTTCCTTACTCCCTATAAACCTTCCCATGTCTCCTCCATTCTCAAAAATTCACACTTGATCCCTCCATTCCCATTAACTATTATCTTTTCTGACCTTTCTGACTAAACTTTTTAAAAAAGCTGTCATGAATAGCGCTTACTCCTCTCTCTCTCTCTCTCTCTCTCTCTCTCTCTCTCTCTCTCTCTCTCTCTCTCTCTCTCTCTCTCTCTTATTATTTGGCTTTTGATCTCATTATTCTACTGAAATCCCTTACTAATGATATCATCATTGACAGATAAAATGGCCTTTTCTCAAACCTTGTTCTTCTCAATGTCTGCAGCTTTTACTAATGTTGGTCACCATTTGCTCCTTGATAGTCTTTCCTCTCTTGATTTGCTGGTGCTGTCCACTCTCTCAGTTTTCTTCCAACTTATCTTATCACTCCTTCTCATTCTCCTTTACCTAGGTCTTCATTTAGCACACCCATAAATGTCCCAGAGATTGTTCTCTTTACCTTTTACACTACTTTACTTAGTAACTCATCAGCTTCCATGGATTTAACTGCCATCTCCATGCCAACAATTCTCAGATTTAACTGTTCTCCCCTGACCTCTAAGATAACCTCAATTCTTACATCTCCAACAATCTTTCAGGTAATTCCAATTAGACTTTGAATAAACATCTTAAACTCCACAGGTCCAAAATCCAAAATAGACTCAACATTCTCTCTAAACCTTCCCTATCACTGTACAGGGAACACCATCTTCCCAGTCCCTCAGGCTTACAAGCAAAGCGTTGCTCTCAACTGCTTACTATATGTTTTCATCTTTTGCCAAAGCCTGTGACTTTTACTTTTGCACTGGCTCCTCTTCTCCTCAGTCTGCCACCATTCATGACTGGACTATTTCAATAGCCTGCTAATGAGTTTTGTGAGAAATGATTCATTTGGACTCCCTACTCTATTCCAATCAGTTTTAATCACTTTGATATTTTATATAAATCACTATACAGATAATTAGATTAAAATAGGTTCTTAGAGTAGGCCTTTGTAGGGGGCCTCAAACTTTAAAGTAATGTTCACTACTTGTTTACCAGTTTTGAAATATCTCAGTTGTGCAACCACTAGAATGCTGACAAAAATATCTCCATCCTGTTTTGCTCAAATTCCAAATCCAAACCCAGTGTGAACAGGATGCCTTGATTTTTGAAAAGTCCCCCCAAATTATTTTTATACCTCTGGACCACACTCATCTACCATGTATAGGTCACCATCTTATGATCACTTAGTGAAGATGCTCCATGCTTTGCTCAATCTTTGATCATCCCTGCTGATTTATTATTTGTGGTCCTCAAGAGCAAGATCTATCCATCAATGAGGTGCTGTATTTTGCCAGGCCTCTTTTGCATAGCTGGTTATTAAACCTTATAAAAATAAGACCCTGGAGGAAAGGGACCTCTCAGATCATGAAGAAGGTATGAGGTTCATGTCATTAGAGGTGACTATGGACCTTTTAATAACATGCCATCGGCTCAGTGCTCGGCCTCAGTGGTTTTTTTCTCACAGATTAGACAATTTTAAAATCCCAGTCTGCCTGCCTCAAATTCCTCTCCACTCCAGTCCATTCTCCATTCGGACACCAGTGATTTCCCTAAAACCCAAATCCTATCATGTCACCTCCCTAACTCAGTAACTTCCTATGATTTCCTTTCTCTTCAGAATCAAATAGAAAATGTCCTGCTCAGCATTCAAAACCTTTCAGAACTGAATCCCTTCCTACATTTTAAGTCTTCTTATATCTCATTGATCTTGCTGTTCCACTTCATCTTTTGGCTGTGTACTTTTTACTTTATTCTTTTTGTCCTCTTTTTCTACCTTCTCCCCAAGAAGGCTACAATTAAGCACAGATATATTTATACACACACACACACACACACACACACACATATACCAACCCATATACATATATACACACATGCACATGCATATACCTAGACATCTACAACAATACTCATATATACACATATACATTTATATGCATTTTTGTAAGACCATACTATGTTTGTTTGTCCTCTTCTCTGGAGGTGGAGAAAATCATTCTTCATAAATCAAAATCTTTCCATATTTTTCTAAATCCACAAACTCAGTATTTTCTACACTATAGCAATATTCCAACCTTATACTATCTAGTTACTTTAAATACTCTAAAACAGTATTAATATGGCTGACATATGGTGTAGTTTTCCTATTTTTCTCCTTTGATTAAATCTATTTTAGCTTTAACTCTGTCTGAGATCATGATTATTACTCCTGCTTTTTTACATAATAAATCCTACTCCTTATCTTTATTTTATGCTTGTGTATATTATTTCCTATTCCTCCTGACTCCTCTGCTTTACTTCTATCCGCTACCTTGCTCTCCTACTATTTAACCTGCTCCCACCCACGAGAACCCTTCCTTTATCCTCTTCCTTACCCCTTCCTTTTGACTGTTTGTTTCTATCTGAATTTAGAAAACTTTTATAGCCTTCTAGATAGATAGATAGACAGACATATCTCCCTCTTTATCCCATTAACATTAATCTACATATCCTTCTATACCATACTTATCCTATTCCCTCACTCTCATATTTCTTTATAAATTTAGAAGACTTTTATTCCCTTCTAAATGTATATGTTGTTCTGTCTTTAACCTAGACCTGATGAGAATAGGGTTTCCTCTAAAAAATCCTTTTCCTCTCCCTATCCCCTTACCTTCTTATTTCATACTGAATTTGGAAGACTTTTATACCATTCTAAATACATATATATGTGCATTTAGATACATATATGTTATACATATATGTATGTATGTATATAATGCTCACTTTAACCCATTCCTGATGTGAATAGGATTTCAGAACTTCCAGTCCTCTTCCATCTAATTTCTCTGTGTCAGGTCTTCCTCTCAAACCTCATTTGTATAAGATAAGCATTGTTTTTGCTTTTTTCTTACATAGCTTTACTTTTTAGAATCACATAATACTCAGCTCTACCCCAATCTTTCTTTTGTTTTCCTAATTCGAATGCCTAAGTATAATCTTAGCCATATGGTTTACGTGTCCATGTATAAAAATAAAGTTTGTCCTTACTGAGTCCCTTGTATTTAGTCTTTGATGTTTATCTTATATTGCTCTTGGATCTTGAATGTCAAATTTTCTATTAAGTTTAGATCTTTTTCCAACAAAATCCTGAAATTCTGGCAATTTATTGAATTTCCTTTTTTCTTCATTCAGGATTATGCTTAACTTTGTTTTTAGCTTCAACCCCAGATTGTTTGCTCTTTGATGTATAAAAAGATCTGTGGTCTTTTAACATAGCTGTACTAAGTTTTCTGTGATTCTAATTATGGCTCTGCCATATTTGAATTGATTTTTTCTTGTTGCTTTTAATATTTTCTCCTTGACCTGGGGTTTTCAGAATTTGGCTCTAATATTCCTGTGAGTTTTCTTTTATGTGGTGATCAATGGATTTTTTTCTATTTCTACTTTCCTTTCTTGTTCAACATTTCAGAACAACTTTCTTTAATTATTTCTCAAATGACTGAATGAAGGTCTTTTTTTGATTATAACTTCCAGGTAGTCTGATTATTCTTGTTAACTCTTCTTAATGTGTGTTGGTGGAATTGTGAATACATCCAGCCATTCTGGAGAGCAATTTGGAACTATGCTCAAAAAGCTATCAAACTGCGTATACCCTTTGACCCAGCAGTGTTACTACAGGGCTTATATCCCAAAAAGATTTTAAAGAAGGGGAAAGGGACCTGGATGTGCCAAAATGTTTGTGGCAGCCCTGTTTGTAGTGGCTAGAAACTGGAAAATGAATGGATGCCTATCAATTGGAGAATGACTGGGTAAATTGTGGTATATGAATATTATGGAATATTATTGCTCAGTAAGAAATGACCAGCAGGAGGATTTCAGAAAGGCCTGGAGAGACTTACATGAACTGATGCTGAGTGAAATGAGCAGGACCAGGAGATCATTATATACTTCAACAACAACACTATATGATGATCAATTCTGATGGACGTGGCCCTCTTCAACAATGAAGATGAACCAAATCAGTTCCAATGGAGCAATAATGAACTGAACCAGCTACCCCCAGCAAAAGAACTCTGGGAGATGACTATGAATCACTACAAATTCCCAATCCGTCTATTTCTGTCTGCCTGCATTTTTATTTCCTTCACAGGCTAATTGTACACTATTTCAAAGTCTTTTTTATACAGCAAATTAACTATTTGGACATGTATACATATATTGTATTTAACTTACACTTTAACATAGTTAATATGTATTGGTCAACCTGCCATCTGGGTGAAAGGGTGGGGGGAAGGAGAGAAAAAGTTGGAACAAAAGGATTTGCAATTGTCAATGCTGAAAAATTACCTATGTAGATATCTTGTAAATAAAAAAGCTATAATAATAAAAATAAATAAACAAACAAAAATTTAAAAAAAAAAAAACAAACTCTTCTTAATGTGTTCTCCAAGTCAGTTGTTTTCCTTATGAGATGTTTCACATTCTCCTCTATTTTTTCATTTGTCATATTTTGTTTTATTATTTCTTGGTCTCTTAAAACTTCACTGGCTTCCCTTTGCCTGATTCTAATTTCCAAGGAGTTATTTTCTTCCTTAAGATTCTGGATCTCCTTTTCCAGTTAATTGACTTTCTTTTCATCATCTTGGGTTTTTTAGACTTGTTCTTTTTTTATTTATCCCTCAATCTCTCTCATTTGATTTTTAAAATCTTCTGAAATTTCTTCTGTGAATTCTTTTTGGGCAGATGATCATTTAATATTACTCTTTGGGGTAGAAGAGGCTTTTTTGGTTTCAATATCCTCCTCTGAAGACAAACTCCAGTCTTCTCTATTCCCATAACATGATATAGTTGGGGACTTTCTCCTTTTCCTGCTCATTTTTAAAATTTATAGCAACTTGTTGTTTCTAATTACCTATAGTCCTGGGATGTGGGGAATGGTGTTTCTGGCCTCAGGTCCTCCTTCTGTTCTCTCTTCTGGCCTGGAACCAAAACCAAGAACTCTGACCTTTTGTAAATACCCACAGCCTGCAGAGTCCCTGACTCACTGCTTCTGCATTTACCTAATAGGGACATGGGCTGGTTTCTTCTTGCTCAGGAAGAAGTCCCAGCAGCACTTCTAGGCTTGGCATTCCTTATCAGCTGATGCTCCCTCAATCTTCCTAGACTCAGACACCAACTCCTCATATAGTCTGAGAGAGCTAAGTTCCTGTGGCTGGGCTCCAGTGTACCCCTACTCAGCTAGCTTCAGGGTTCACTGCTTGCTGTTTCAGTGGAACTAGCTTGGAAGTGCTTACATATCACATGGGCCAAACCTCCTTTCTGATATTTTTCTTCAGATCTTTTCTGATTATCTCAGGAGGACCACTGTTCTGACTGATCTCTTGTGTATTTCACGCACTCTATGTTTGCCCTTAAGTGCTATTTTGTCTTGTTTGTGGGGGAAATCTGGAGAGCTTGAAATGTTCTGCCCTACTCTTCCATCTTCCCAGAATCCTCTCCCATTCTTCTTTTGAGATCTGTTTGTTCATATCATTTGAGACTTATCTATTGGAAAATAGCCATTAGTATTCTATATATTTATTAATTGTTTATTTATCTTGGAACTAAATCCTTGTCAGAAAAATGTGATACATAGACTTTGTCCCATTCAACCTCTCTTCTCTTTATCCCAGATACATTCATTTTGTTTATGCAGAAGCATTTTTTTTGTTTCATGCAATCAGCATTATCTATTTTATCATTTGTAATTACCTCAATCTTTTGTTTAGTTAAGGATATATTTCTGACCCATAGCTGTGAGAAGTACAGGATCTGTTTGAAGTTAACAATGATGGATTCATCATTGTCATTTTACAGTAAATTAATAAATGCATTATAATGATCAGTTTTCATTTCTAATATAATAAATGTCTATTGCTACAATCCTTATTTTAAAAGAAAACTCTATCCTCAATAATTTTTAAAAGTATAAAGGGGTTCTGAGACTAAGAACTTTGAGAATCACTTCTCTCAGTGGCCATTGATGTATGTGAGTGATACATCTTAGATTCCAGGGAACTATTCCCTGGGACAAAGGAACTAGATTTCATTGAATACCTTGACATAAGGACAAAGCTGCAATGATAAACTGGAACATATAAAAACCTATCTCTCAAATGTTGCACCTCCCCAGACCCCAGGGAGGCTATTGCTGATCCTTCATTTTCAAAGCGGACTGATGACATCATTGGGTGAGCTATTGACTCATGTGTGAATTGGATTTAAGTGGGGCAGAGTTGCACTGAGTCATTAGTTTCATTTTTTCTTCCAGAGTCATCAAGGTCCAGTTGGAAGACAAAGGCCAAACTAATGGTCATGGCCCCAGGATGCAACAGATGATCTTGGTATCTTTGATGTCTAACAGAGGTCTAAGACAGAAGAACATTTTTTTCTGCCAAGGGTTATTTGGATATTTATAACGCCATTTGTGGGCCATACAAAATTATCAACTTAAAGAACTCAAGCAATAGGAACTTGCTGTACTGAGCTTTCAGCTCATCGTTGCCTGGAGTTGCCTTCGCAAATGATTTTGTTGGTCTTATGCTGCCCACAGTTGGGATGTTCCCCACCTCTCCTCTAGGAAACCCCAGTATCTGCTTCTGCTGCCTTTGTGGCAAATTGTTCTCATACTCCCATTCAGCGGGGGGATGTTTTCACATGCTTGGAGTAGATGTTCACTTAGCTCATCAGAAATGTGAGCCATGAGAGTATCATCTTGTCCTGATTTCAACTATCCCAAATCTCAGAAGGTAGGCCTAATGCCAGTATTCTGAGAATTTATACGTAGAGATGAAATGAGGGTCTCCTGAGTCACTAAATAGTTAACAAAAGGAGATTTACTTTGCCCTAACACAGCAGAGATATACAACAAGAACACAGAGGCACTAAGCTTCTCTGGCTGTGGCCTCCCTTGCCTCCAGATGGAAATATATCTGGTCACAGGTATAGCCAATCAAGTCCAAAGGCCGTCTACACTGGGAGCCTCTACTTCCTCTCTTCTCACTCTCTTCTTAATCTTTACAATATGGCTTCTGACATCATCATTCCAGTCAAAATGCTCAAAGTTACCAATGATCTGTCAAATGTCAAATCCAATAGGATTTACTCACTTCTTGTTTTCCTTGACCTCTCTAAGGGTCGAGGAGTCAAGTGCTGATAGTTTTGATCACTGTCTTCTCCTTGATGCTCTCATCTCTCTAGGTTTTTTGAACAGCAGTCTTCTGATTCTCCTACTACCTATCTGACAATCTAACCACGCCTCAAGAGTTCTTCACTTCTTCTCCTTTGCTGAGTCTTCATCCAGATCACATCTTCTAACAATAGGTGTCCTGCAATCAATCTACTATCCTTTCTTAAACTCTCTACTGAACCTCAATCTCCCGTTTCCAATTACAACACAAGACTCCAAATTTCCCACATTTAATCCCAATCCTCTCTACGATATCCCAATTACTGGGCTATCCCCCTGGAATTCCCACAGTGATGACCAATTCACTAACTCACAAGTCAACACATTCTATTTCCATACAACTCTAATGATTAGAAATATCTTCCTTTAAATTAAGATAAAAATCTAGCCACCCACTGCTCCCAATACTGCCTGCTGAGGCTAAACAGAACAAGTCTATTTCTTCCTCCAGACCATAAACATTCAAAATTTGAATCAATAAATCAATCATTTATAAAGCATTAAGCATGTGCCAAGTAATTTGCCAGGCCTGAGAAGACAAAGAATCAAAGGGAATCTCCCTCAAGGAGATCATATTCTTTGGGGAGAGCATATATAGAAGTGTGAACAAAATAAAATACAAAGTATATTTTTATAAATGTAAGATAATTTGAGTGGAAAGGCATCTGGGGAGAGGGCTTGTGAAATGCATGTATATAGATATTGGAATCTGAACAATATACTTTAAAGAAACTAGGAATTCTCAAAGTGGGAGGAGAGAAGGGAAAGCATCCATGGTATGGACACCTGTACAAAATCACAAAGGGGAGACAGAATATCTTGAGTAAGAAACAGTAAGGATCACAGAGAACACGAGAGTAATATAAGATTAAAAAATCTATTTGTATTGAACTTTAACTCAATGGCAATAGGGAGCCACTGGCATTTATTTTGCAAGGAGAGTGATGTAGTTCTAACTGCCTTTAACAGTGTAAAAAATAGGTTAGAGAGAGAAATGAAGTGAGGTAGGATGTTGTGAACTAGGACTGACAAGGGCCAATCTCTTGGTATTATAAGTTTAATAATGGAAGAAATAAGGCACCAACCAGTCATTCAACATTTCAGAAGAGGAGATTTAATTACCCACAACAGAGGAATGATCTTAAACAATGACTGCATTGAGAACAACACACATTGGTTCAAATTAATAAAGCTCTCATGCCTCTGAATTGTTGATCATGGTCTGCCAGTCAAGCTCCAGAGAGAGGGTTTTTTATTTAGTTGACTAGAAAGTCATTTTAGAAAACAGAACCTTTAGTACCCTAAACTAAATAGATCTTTCTGATAGTTTTGAAAGCTTTTAAAAATATGTATGTTAAAATAAGTTTAAAATAAGCCAAGATGGCAGAATAAGCAGGAAATCACCTTAACTCCCATATTCACCTCCAAACCCCTATAAAATAGCACCTCAAAATGAATCCTAGAACAGCAAAACCAGCCAAAAGACTGGGTAAAACAATCCTCTAGCCCAAGAAATTTGAAAGATTGGCAGGAAAGAGCTGTCTTGCTTGGGTAAAAAGGGAGCCATCCTAGAGAATCAACTAAAAACCTACTTGAAATAATTAACTTTATCAAAATTTCAGGATACGAAATAAATTCACATAAACCATCAGCATTTCTTTATATGACCAATGAAGTCCAGCAGCAAGAATTAGAAAGAGAAATTTCACTTAAAATAACTATAAATGGTAACAGCTAGATGTCACAGTGGATAGAGCACTGCCCCTGAAGTCAGGAGGACTTGAGTTCAAATCTAGCCTCAGACATGTAATACTTCCTAGTGTGTGACCCTGGCTAAATCGCTTAACCCCAATTGCCTCAGCAAAAATAAAATAATAAAGTAACTATAAATTATATAAAGTACTTGGGAGTACAACTGTCAAGACAAACCCAGGAACTACAATGCACACAATTACAAATCTAAATAATTGGGAAAATACCAATTGTCCATAGTTAAGTCAAGCAAATAAAATAAAAATAACAATTCTGCCTAAATTAATAACTTATTCAGTCCCATACCAAACTGCCAAAAATTATTTGATAAATCTTAAAAAAAATTCATCTGCTAGAACAAAAGGTCAAGAATTATCAAGGGAATTAATGAAAAATGCAAAGCAAGGTGTCTTTGCTAGCAATACCAATCTCAAAACTATCTGGTACTGGCTAAAAAAATAGAGTAATTGATCAGTGGAATAGATTAGGTACACAAGACATAGTAGGAATGATGGGGTTCTAGTGGCAGTCAGAGTTGTGGGAATCCCTTTTTGGTTGGAGGCTCAGGTTCTTCATGAAAGAATTCAGGTGGCAAAAATGGAAGTTTATTGTGGGATGAGAAGTCAGCTTTGCTAGAAAAACTGACTTCTTTAGTGGCAAAGTCCTATTAGGGAAATGGAGGCTGGCACTGAGAAGAGAATGTCTTCTCAGAGGGCAGGGTTCTGGCAGCTACTGTTTTGGACATTCTGTAAAGAAATGAGTAAACAGAAATCTATTATATGAGCAGATCTTAGCGAGGGACTGGGGCTGTTTGAGCTGATCAGACCAGGATCTCCCAATGAAATTGCTTTGAAGGCTTTTTCAGCCTGACTTTGAATGGAGATCTGGCTGTCAGTGGAGGTGATTTGCCTTAGAAATGGCCCAGCCAGGAGGATGTGCTCTCATAGACTGGAGTCTGGGGAGGGGAGGTCAGGAATCGAAGGGCACAGAATTTCAGAGTGTTAATTCACACCCCCATCAGGAACTGACCATAGTAACCTGGTGTTTGATAAACCCAAGGACCCCAGCCTCTGGGATAAGAACTCACTAGTTGAGAAAAACTGCTGGAAAAACTGGAGAACAATATGGCACAACCTAAGTATAGACCAACATCTTATACCATATACCAAGATAAGATCAAAATGGATACGTGATTTAGGCATAAAAAATGGATACATGATTTAGACATAAAGGGTGATATCACAAGCTAACTAGAGGAACAAGAAATAGTCTACCTGTCAGATCTATGGAAAAAGGAAGAATTTGATACCAAATTTGTCTATGTTAAGTTCCTTGAAATTAATCTTGGATATTGGCTCTTACATGTTAAATTTTCTTTTTTTTTTTTTTCCTCAGTTCTCATCGTTCTTTTTTTTTTTTTTAATTTTTATTTTATAACTTTTTATTGACAGAACCCATGCCAGGGTAATTTTTTTTTTTTACAACATTATCCCTTGCACTCGCTTCTGTTCCGATTTTTTCCCCTCCCTCCTTCCACTCCCTCCCCTAGATGGCAAGGTGTCCTATATATGTTAAATATGTTGCAGTATATCCTAGATACAATATATGTTTGCAGAACTGAATAGTTCTCTTGTTGCACAGGGAGAATTGGATTCAGAAGGTAAAAATAACCTGGAAAGAAAAACAAATATGCAAATAGTTTACATTCATTTCCCAGTGTTCTTTCTTTGGGTGTAGTTGCTTCTGTCCATCATTTATCAACTGAAATGGAGTTAGGTCTCTTTGTCAAAGAAGTCCACTTCCTTCAGAATACATCCTCATACAGTATCGTTGTTGAAGTGTATAATGATCTCCTGGTTCTGCTCATTTCACTTAGCATCAGTCCATGTAGGTCTCTCCAAGCCTCTCTGTATTCATCCTGCTGGCCATTTCTTACAGAACAATAATATTCCATAACATTCATATACCACAATTTACCCAGCCATTCTCCAATGGATGGGCATCCATTCAATTTCCAGTTTCTAGCCACTACAAACAGGGCTGCCACAAACATTTTGGCCATGTTAAATTTTCTATTGAGCTTGGGTTTGGTTGAAAGTCTTGACAATTCCAATGGTCAAATGATGAAGAGAGCCCTCTGTACCCAGAGAGGACTGTGGGGACTGAGTGTGGATCACAACATAGCATTTTTACTCTTTTTGTTGTTTTTTGTTTGCATTTTATTTTCTTTGTCATTTTTCCCCTTTGTTTTCTGATTTTTCTTGTGCAGCATGATAATTGTGGAAATATGTATAGAAGAATGGCACATGTTTAACATATATTGAATTACTTGCCATCTAGGGGAGGGAGTTGGGGGAAAGAAGGGGAAAAAATTGGAACCCAGGCTTTTACAAGGGTGAATGTTGAAAATTACCTATGCATATGTTTTGACAATAAAAAGCTTTAGTCAAAAAAAAATCTTACAACAACAAAAAAAAAGAAAGTCCTAAAAATTGTTGAATGTCCACCTTTTTTTCATTTAATTCTATGGATAATTTTGCTGGATAAGATATTTTGACTGCAGGCCTAGTTCTCTTGATCACTGACATATATGATTCCAGAATCTTCAGTCTTTTATTGTGGCTGCAAATAAGTTCTATACAATTCTTATCGTAGCTCCAGCATATTTGAATTGTTTTGGAGGATTTTGAAATTTAGCAATAATATTCCTGTGTTTTCCACACCTTTGTGGAATCCACCACCTCTCTGAGGTGGTGATTGGATTTTTTTCTATTTCTACTTTCCCTTCATGTTCTATCACTTCAGGACAATTTCTTGGATTATTTCTTGCATTATTGTGTCATCATTCTTTTTTTGGTCACAGCTTTCAGGTAATCCAATTATTCTTATATTTTATCCTCTTGATCTGTTCTCTAAATCTGTTGTTTTTTTTAATAAAATATTTCACATTCTATACTATTTTTTCATTCTTTATATTCTGTTTTGTTATTTCTTGGTCTCTTATAGTTTCACTGACTTCTCCTTATGGAATTCTAATTTTCAAAGAGTTATTTTCATCTTTAAGATTCTGTATTTCCTTTTCTAGTTGGTTGGCTTTTTTCTTTTTCATAATCTTCTTGTTTTTCTTGGATTAAAAAAAAAAAAGTTTTTCCTCAATGTCTTTCATTTGAGTTTTAATTCTTTTTTGAGCTCTATAAATTCTCTCGGGGCAGGGAGCTATTCAACATTACTCTTTGGAATACAAGAAGCTTTTTTTTTTTTACTTCAATGTCCTCTGGAGTTGAACCCTGCTCTTCCCTATTCCTATAGTAAGATTCTTTGATTGTATTCTTTCTTTTTGCCCGTTCATTTTTTTTAATGAGAATTATTAGTGATGTTAGAGTAAGCACCTCTGATAATGTGGTGGTAGAATGGTATTTCTAGTTTCATTTCAGCTCTTCCCTGTGAAGTGGAACCCCAAACCAAAAGCTCCATTCTTCTGCAAGGGCTGGCAGTTAGTAGCGTCCCTGCTTCTTTACTTCTGGTATCCTGGTTCTCTCTATCCCTGGACTGCGTCTGTGCACAACTGGGCCTGATGTTCCTAATCAGCTGAGATTTCCTCAATATTCCCAGACTCAGACCCCCAACTCCACACACAGTCCAAGAAGTGAAAATTCCTGTATATCCAGCCAAATCCAGCTCAACTCAGATGTTCCCATTTGGTGTTTCTACAGAGCTAGCCTGGAGGCGTTTCTACTTCACATGGGTTAATCCTTGGCCTAGGGTCTTTCTTCAAATCTTCTTGGATTGTGCCTGGAGGACCTCTGTTCTGCTCCATGTCTTCTTGATTTTTTACTAATGTTTGCCCTGAGGTTCAATTTTGTTCTGTTTGTGTGGGAAATTTGGAGTACTTGAAATTTATTGACCTACTCCGACATCTTCCCAGAATTCTCTTTTGTTATTATTCTCATTAATAATGGCACATTTATGTAAAAAAAAAATCATGCCACGTAGAGATGTAGGTGGCTTGCTTTTTGTTTTTGTTTATTTGCAGTGCCTTTTAGAAAACGCCACAAGTCTTTCAGCACTCATTACCACAGCAATTTTTGATTTGTGTTACTGTCTAGGTCTTCTTGTAATTCAGTTTTCTAATGTTTTCTTTATGAATTTAGATACTAAGGCATTTGGAAAATAGTAGTTTAATATTAACATTGATTTGTTGTCTATGGTTCCTTTCAGTCTCATTTACTCTTTTTGTTTAATCACTTTTAATATTGTGATTAATGGCTTTTGCTTTCTCATATAGCAGGATTATATCTAAGGCTTTTATTGATTCACTTAATGCATAGTAAATGTTGGGGTTTTTCTTAAATTTTTCTCTTAAGCAACAGATTGGGGGTTTTGTTTTCTTATCCAATCTGTCATTTTTTTTACTTGGATTTTTTTAATCCATTGGGAGAAATTAATGTTGTACTATTAGATTAGTAACTAATGATTAATTTTTGATCCATTCTTTTCCTCTTGTTAAAGATCCCACTCCTGAAAAGGTCAGTTTCTGAAGGACATTACTGAATAATTTACTCCTATCCCCCAAGGTATCTACTCTTGATTAAGTTAGGTTCTCCCCTTTTCATTCTTCATGATTTCATGATAGGAGTTCCCTATCAGATCATCTGATGTAAGGTGTTTCAGAGTCTCCTTTAATGTCTTTGGTTCCCAAGAGAAACCAGTGACCATTCATTTATTGATTATTGGCTAGTCTAATTAATAAATTGAATAATAGTACCTGGAAACCTTGTCTTTCAGGGTTTTTATTCACTATAAATTAAATAATAGTACCTGGAAACCTTGTATTTCAGGGTTTTTATTCACTATACCATTCACTTTTATTTATGAGTTAGATTTACATTTTCCTCCATTTGCCTTTAATATTGTTTTCTCTTTTACCAAATTAAGACTTTTTCCCATTTTACATCCTAAAAAAGAACTCTGTTGCTTTAGTGGTTTCAGTTTATTCCTCTTTAATACAATACTACTCTTGAAGACGGTTATGGTTCCTTTAAGAAACTGTATTTCCTTTTGATCTGCGATCCCTTTCAGATTCTCAGCTCCTCCTGGGGAAGGCATATCCTCTCCAGACTAGCTATCTTTCCAGGATGATTCAATTAGAAATCCTGGTCAAAAAAGCACCCCTTTGAAGTGTTAATTCCAAGAGCAGATCCAAGCTGTCCCAGTACCAACCCTGGTCTGATCTGTCCCAGCTCCCAACCAAGATAACCAATATAACAGCTTCCCTCAAACACGGTCTCTGCAGATGGACTAAACAATTTGTCAGGACCCTTCTGCCCACTGAGAAAGCATTCTCAGTGCCAAAACTCCATTTTCCATAGATCTGCCACTATAGAAGTCCGTCTCTTGGTAAACTGATTTCTATCCAACAATAAACTTTCATTTTGCAACTAATAATTCGGGAATGAGTGAATTCTTTCACTCTAAACCTGCAGTCGATTTAAAGGGGATTCTTAACATCTCTCTTATTGCCACTAAACTCTTGACCACCAGGAATTGAGAACACTCAAACTGCATCACTCTTACCAATTTTCGCTCCCTCAACCCCACCCTCTCATTGATTTCTCCTTTCTATAGTTTCAGAGTTTTGCTTAATCATTCCTTTTCCTGTCTTTCTTTTATCTAGTTATTTTATTCTTCCCTTCTTTTATTCCTTCCAGTCAGGCAATCAAAAAGGATCCCTCTTCTCAGTCTCTTCATCAATTTTATTATTAGTTTTTTAAATGTTGTTTTCTGCCTTTTCTAAAAAGAATTTCATTTCCTCATTTTCTTTATTATTTATCTTTACTTTCTCGCTATTCTAGACTGTTATTAATTGGTTCATGGTCCTCATACTCATTTGGCCATTTCCTTGTGGAATTACAGCTTTCCAGATACCTATTTTGGCTTCCTTCTTCTGAAGTGTTTCTATGTTACTGTCTAGTGAATCCTGTTCTTTAGTCTCAATGTGGCATGTGAAAGATACTTTGTAATCCTTAAAGCACCTGTGATCTGCATAGTATCCTTTAATATTCAGAGATTTTCTTGGGAAATTCAAGAATAGAGCCATGTAAGCTATGCCCAAAGGGCATACCCTTTGATCCAGCAGTGTCTCTATTGGGCTTATATCTCCAAGAGATCCTAAAGGAGGAAAAGGGACCCACATGTGCAAAAATGTTTGTGGCAGGTCTCTGTAGTGGCAAGAAACTGGAAACTGAGTGGATGCCCATCAGTTGGAGAATGGCTGAATAAGTTATGCAATATTCTTGTTCTATAAGAAACTATCAGCAGGATGATTTCAGAGAGGCCTGGAGAAACTTGATGCTAAGTGAAATGAACAGAACCAGGAGAAAATTGCACAAGGCAACAACGAGATTATGTGATGATCAATTGTGACAAATGTGGCTCTCTTCAACAATGAAGTGATTCAGGCCAGTTCGAAGGGTTTTGTGATGGAGAGAGTCATCTGCACCCAGAGAGAGGACTGTGAGAACTGAGTGTGGACCACAACATAGTATTTTCCCCTGTTTTTGCTGGTGTTTGCTTGCATTTTGTTTTCTTTCTCATTTTGTCCCTTTTGATCTGATTTTTCTTGTGCAGCATGATACTTTTGGAAATGTATATAGAAGAATTGCACATATTTAACATATATCGGATTACTTGCCATCTAGGGGAGGGAGTTGGGGGAAAGAAGGGAAAAATTTTGGAACACAAGATTTGGAAGGAAGAATGTTGAAAATTATTCATGCATATGCTTTGAAAATAAAAAGCTTTAATAATTTTTTTAAAAGAATAAAGTCATTTATTTGGGCTAAGGACAGACTTACTAGCAACTGAATGGGAGGCTATCATGAATCTTTCACTACCATGATGGATGGCATCTTGTTTGTTCTTTCTCCTGACTCCAGTCTTGTCAACACAGCTGATTGATATATATTTTCTTATATATGCTTTTGTGCAGCCAGTTTCTCTACTAATTTCTCTGTCTCTCTCTTCCTCTCCAATCTCTCTGTCTCTGTCGGTCCATGTGCATCTATATTTATGCATGCATGTCTCCTCTTGGCTAAAGGTTTACAAAGGCTTGATAAAGACATAGCAAGAGGGAAAGCAGGATTGAGGTTGCCTTGGAAACAGATTAGTGACCATGGCAACCAGTAATTGAGAACAGCTGCCTCCTACTTTATGGACCCTGAATTCAGCAGACTGTGAGTCTGTGAAGGGCAATTTTAGGGACACAGAAAGTGCCCACCCTCATCTCTCCACCACTGATCTGTAAATTCCACTTATTCAGTGTGCAGAATGGAAAGAT
The DNA here is from genome assembly GCF_016432865.1 of Antechinus flavipes. Classification (NCBI taxonomy): domain Eukaryota; kingdom Metazoa; phylum Chordata; class Mammalia; order Dasyuromorphia; family Dasyuridae; genus Antechinus; species Antechinus flavipes. The sequence goes on from NC_067404.1 coordinate 6,054,143, forward strand.
CCCTATTTCTTTTTTAGGGGTGGGGGGCGAGGGGGTTTGGAGCCAGCTGGGAAGGCTCCAGGCCCAGTTTCCCCTTTGGTTCTCCTCTCCTTCTGTGCCCAAATCAGCATCAATCACTGTTTGGAATGTGAGGAGAAAATATGGAGGGTAACCTAGGCAGTCTGGGGGGATCCCTGACATAGGATTGTGCCCAAGGAGAATACAACATGCCCCTCAACCCTACCCCCATACTTCTAAAATAACTGGACAGAATCTGGGTCTGACAGTTATTGAGGGGAAGTGGGGGAATGGTGGAAGGTATTTGGCAAAGTCTCTGCAGCATTAGGGAATCCCGATAGGGGCCCCAGGCAGGAAGCCACAAGCCCATTCATTCCACCTCAGTTGGATTCTCTCTTTTTGTTCTGAATGGGGGGTTGGGAGGGAACAGGATGCTTACAAAATCTCTGGAGAAGGGGTGGATCCCAACATGGCCTCTAGGCAGGGGCCCAGCCCTTTAAAGTTAAGAGGAAGAATTCAGTGTCCTCAAAGGTGGCTTCAGCTGGTTTCAATTACCAGTTGCCTTGGTGACTGGTCTGTTTCCAAGGAAACCCAGAACCCTCCTAGCCCTCATCTTGGCTCCTTATCAGGCTTGTATTCTGACCCCACCGCCAGAAAGAGAAGTGGGCTTCTTCCCCACTTTGTCTGAACGGTTAGGTGGGCACAGACTTAAATCCCTAGGCCCTACAGAACTACAGGAGATATGAGTACATTCCACATACACACATGCAGAGTCATAGAAAGATTAATAGAAAATATAACTAGAATAGGAACGATATAAATCAGCTGAGATAACAGGACTTGCATTAGAAGGGAACAGATTGCCATCTATTATGCCAAAGATTAATTGATGACCTACCAGCCAGTTGCCAGTAAGTCTGACCTTAGTCCAAATAGATGACATAATTCTTGAATTTCCAAAAAAAAGTCTCAGAACAATAAGGAAATAAGGCGATCACAAGGACTTCACCTTTTGTCAAGCCTGTGTAAAAATCAGATCAACAAATTGATCGATAAATAAAATAAGGCATTTATTCGGGGTCAAGGAATGAACAACATAGTCCTACTCAGAGAAGTTCAGTGAGGGGTTACAGACAAAGGCTATATATACTCAAAAAGGGAGTGCCCAGATAGATGGAACAGAAGGTGGCTCATAAGTGATTTATTGCAGGGTATTAGCATGTCTCTAGAAAAACCACAGGAGGAGTTCTGGTCACTTCTAGCCTACAGAGGCAAGCCAGGGCCACCTGTAGGGTCAACAGAATAGCTGAACTGCAGGAAGGGAGGGATTGCAGAAATGTCGTTGGAGCTCTCTCTCTGTCTAGGAACAAGGGTGGTTAGAAACTGCTGGTCACTGCACGGATGCCCAGGAGTTTACCTTGGGGGTACGGATAATTAGAAATCGCTAGTCAGAATAGGCTAGGAATCCCAGAGTTTCCCAGGGATCAACACTTTCATATGGGAAAGAAAGGGAAAAATCTCTAAGACAGTCACATAGAAACAGTTTAGAAGAAGAAATTCAACATAAGTAATATAGAAGTTTGAATTTTGTGAAGAATAAAGAATAACTAAGTAAGTATAAAGGCCATGAATATGTTAAGGAATGTTAAGGAGCCCCCTGAACTTATCTTCTTGAATTGCCACATTGTCCAGACACGCTGGAACCAAAACATGCAGGAGTCCCTGAACATGTCAAGGATGAAGTTCCCCCTGAGCTAACATAATGTGTTGTTTACACCCCAAGCTGGGTTCCCTGTGTGTCTTTTGGAGGCAAGATAGGCGCCAGTCAGTCTGCACCAGAATGAGAAATGATTTGCACAGCTGGGACCTTTGTAGATAAGCAAACCATTATATCTTCATGATCAAGGGTTCTCAAAGGAAAGGAATGCCATTTTTGCCATCACCTTGTGCCTTCCCCTTTGGAGGGGTTTGTCCTTCTCCCATCTTTACTGCACCTCTCCCCCTTCCCATGCCACTGCCCTTTAGGAGATTTCTGTCTTTTCCTCCTTCCTTGCTGTATTGTCATAAATATGCAAACTTCTATATGGATTATGAACTCTCTGCATTTACTGAGAGTTCCACATGCACGTTTCATTCCTCATATAATAAAGCTAGTTTTCGTCTAAGTTTCATGGTTGTGATTGATTGCCTGTTGATAAAAGAATAAAAGTCTATAATAGAAAAAAGTAAAGATAAGTAATGAAGAAAAAGGGGAACAAAATCCTTTTAATCAAAAATGAAATCTTAGAAACTCATGAATAAAAATGTTGAAGAGGGGAGAGCAAGAGAGATTCAACCTGACTACTTAACTGAAAGGAATAAAAGAGGGGAAGAATTTATTTGATGATCAATTCTGATGGACATAGCTCCCATCAATAATGAGGTGATTCAGACCAGTTCCAATGGTCTTGTGATGAAGAAAGTCATCTATACCCAGAGGACAAGGGGACTAAGCATGGATCACAACACATTATTTTCACCTTCTTTATTGTTGTTTACTTGCATTTTGTTTTCTTTCTCATTTTTTCCTTTTTGATCTGATTTTTCTTGTACAACACAATAGTGGAAACATTTATAGAAGAATTCCACTTTTAATATACTGGAGTACTTGCCATTTAGAAGAAGGGGTGAGGGGAAGGGAAGGAAAAAAAATTGGAACACAAGCTTTTGCAAAGATGAATGTTGAAAATTATCTAAGCATATGTTCTGAAAATAAACAGCTTTAATCAAAAATACACTATGTAGCATAGAAACAAAAAAATAAATTGAAACTCAGAAAAAAAGATGGGCTAGACATTTACTATATATCAAGTGAATCCATAAAAGCAGTAGCTATAATCCTGCTCTATGAGAAAGGAAAAGTAAATGACCAAAACATTAAATGTAACCATCAAAGAAACCACATTAGACTGAGAAGAATCGTGAGCAATTAACCAATATTAATATTAAACTTCTGTGCTCCAAATACCTTTGCATCAAAATTCGTGAAACATTAACTGAACTAAAAGAAGACACAAACAGTAACAACATCTCAGCATGACGTGGATGTTTTGTTAACATTGTGCCATGTATGAAGCCTTGAAGATATTGTAGACAAATGAAAAAAGGCAGAAATAGTAAATAGATCCTTCACAGACCAAAACACAATAAAATCAGTTCAGGAACAACAAACAAGTGACAAAGACTCAAATGGAGACAACAATAAAATCCTAAATCATGAGTGCATCAAAGACTGTATTGCCCAAATAATATTGCTATGTAAATCTCCTCCTCTGGAATGCTGAAGGACCTATTAGTGTCTTATCTCTTCCAGTATTAAACGTATACTACAAAGGGACTGGTCTATCCGGCCCAGCTGAGAACATTTCGCCTTAATTCTCTCCCTTCTCTAATCTGTCCTCTACACAACTGTCAAAGGGATCTTCCTAATGTGCAGTTCTGGCCATGGCACTGGCCCCACTCCATAAACTTCAATGGCTTCCCATTATCTTTATATTAAAATATAAGCCATTCTGTTTGGCAAAGAAGTTCAACACCACAAGGCCCAAATCAATCTTATTACCCTTATGTGTTATTCCTCTTTATGCTCTCTATGGTTGAGCCATGTGGTCCTTGCCTTTCCTCACACATGAGGTTGTATCTCTTCTTTGCTATTTAGCACAGGTTTTATGTCTATTACTAAAAATCGATCGATTGATCTATTACTAAAATCAAAAAACGAATTAACCTATTACTACATTCTAATATGGACTTAAACATTTTGATAAATTGCAATATTCAGTATAGCCAGTAGATGTCAGGGAAACATCACACTATGTTTCTCAATGGCACTTGTTCAAAAATCATTTACTAAGTTCCTAGTTTACGTGCACCCCTACCCTAGACAATGGGGATACAAAAACAAAAATGAAATAGTCCTTCTCCTCAAGGAACTTATATCCTAGTGGCAGATGCAGCAGGTACATGCATAAATAGAAACAAGGTAGAAAAAGAATTCAAGGTAATGAGGGTGGGATGCATCCAACCATGATGGGTAGGGAAGGTAAAGTGGTAGGGAAAATATGGTTAAGAAAAGCATCACGGTAGCACTGAGGAAATGAGTGGTTCTCAGAAGCAGAGATGGAGATGGAATGCACTCCAAGCATGGGAAATACTGTTTCTAAAGGTATGCAAATGGGAAATATTTTTGGAAGTTTTATGTATGATGTACAGGCATCTCCTCCTCCCGGGTTAACTGGGAGAATGGAGGCGTCCTTGAGACAGAGGGTCTGCAGATGGCGAGGCTGGGGAAAAGATGCCCAGTTCTGTTTTGGGCAGGTTGAGATTCAGTTGCCTGTAGGACTCTGAGTTCAACATCGCAGGCAACCAGGCATTTCTGCCTCAATCGGCTTTTTCCCTTCCTTGGTTATAAAAGGGAAGGAGTGGGTCCCTGCGTGAAGCCTGTGGGCTAAGTCCCATCGGTTAAATCTGGCAAACTTTGAACTGATTCAGGGTAACGCTGGGACTGGGACCCGCAATGACTCAACATCTGATTTGGCCAAGAGACAGCACTCCTCAGACCTCTTTGTCTGTTCTCATTCTGGACACCAGGGGTCACCAAGAGGCTGCGCTGTCTGTTTAAATGCCAATTAACTGAGCAAAGAGCATTTATTAAGCTCCTAGTGTGTGCAGGTCCTAGGTCAAGTGCTAGAGACACCAAGGAAAAGATGAAAAATTGCTCTGAAGGAGCACACGTCCTGTTGCTAGAGATAACACACACTTACATATGAAGATATGAATATATATGTTTGTGGATGTACACACACACACACACACACACTCACCCGTGCGCACACACGCACACAACACGCACATGCCCAAAGTGCTTAGAAAATGCAAGCTCCGTGGCTGGAGAATCTCTCTCTCAAACCTGAGGAGATAAGGAGTGAGCACCTATAGGAGGTTGCATTTGAAGCGACCTTTGAAGGAAACCAGGAGTTCTGCTAAGCTGAGGGGAGTCTGGGATGCCTTCCAGACAGGGAGATAAGCGGGGCAAAGGCACGTTGGTGGTGGTTGTCCTTCATTGTCACAGAAGGCCAAGGACAGCAGTCTAAATTTTCATGGGAATTGGATTGACGCAAGACAGAGCTGGGCAAAGCCTCAGCCTCCCTTCCAGAGACACTGAAGTCCGGTGGCCAGACGGACGTCGGGACGGCCGACGCCAGCCGGGGGATGCGGTGGATCCCCTGGGCATCTCTGAGGTCTCGCCAAGCTCTAAGGCTCCGCGGTGCCCGCTTCGGCTGCTTTCACGGCCGGGGAAACAGATGGTTCATCTGCCATTCTACCAGGGGAAGTCTTCCCGTGCCCGGGGTAGACATCCTCCCGATGTCAGAGGGGGATCTGAACCCTGCCAGCTACCCTCGAGAGGGTCGAAGTACAACCATGGTAAAGGAAGTGGTATTCCTGAGGAACAAGAAGGCTTCTTTGGCAGGACTGGAGAGAATGGGAAAAAGAATTCTATGGCAGGAGGCGAAAGATGGGGGCTATGGCCAGATTTACATCGCCTTCAATGGCAAAGAGAGGAACTGGAATTTAATTCGAGACCAGGGTTTCTTACATTTCTCTGTGTTTTCTCTGATGGACCCTTTGGCAGGGGGTATCCCCTTCTCTATCTCAGAACAACTTGTAAATATTATATATTCATTTGACTATTCATTATAAAATAGATATATAACATATAGCAATAAAACGAAAAGAATAATAAATATATACAATATAAATATGATATAACTAGTATAACACACACAAATGACAAAGTAAACCAGATAAGTTGAAAAACAGTCATCAACACTGTTTTAAAACACATTCGTAGGCCCCAGGCACCTGTCGCAGACAGACTGGGAACCAGTAGAGTTGGCTGAACTGGGACATGATGAGATCTCGGCCTTAGAATGTCCTTTGGGAGCCACAGGCAGCATGGATTAAAGGGGAAAGAGGCAGAAGAAAAGAGGGAGACTGCTTGGGACGTTATTGAGTAGAGGAGGTACAGGGTGGGGGAGAAGCATCCTGGGAGTGGAGAAAAGGGGATGGATGCAAGAGTTGTTGGGTTCCAATAGGAGTAAGAGCCGGCCCCTGATTGGGGACTGCAAGAAGAAGGAGGAACGTGGCACAGAGAGGCAGATGGAGGCGGGGAAAGGAGACAGAGGCAGAGACAGCCAGAGAGGGAACAGAGAGGTATTATGCTGGGCCAGGAGGAAGCCAGTGTGTTGCCTCACTTGGTTAGCGGGGAGCAGAGCAAGACGTTCCCTGCCCTCCAAGAGCTCCCCTCCTAAAAGGGGCAGAGAATGGTCATTAAAGAGAAAGTGAAGGGGGAGCAGGAAACAGCCTGGGAAGGAGGTGAAATCTTGGGCCCAGGCAAGATTAGGAGGGAGCTCTCCTGCCAGAAGCTAGCTTTGAGCTTGCCACCCCGGGGATTTGGAAGGGTGGGTGTCCTTGACAGTAATGTGAAAGTGCAGAAGGGAGCTGTGTTTGCGGGGAGAAGTGATGACTCCTGCTTAGGACGCGTTGAATTTAAAATGCCATCAAGTTAAAAAACAAACACCAGTCTACCATTTCTCCCTTGGTTGGATTCTTCCCTTCCAAGGAAGTGAACAGTTGGGCCCTGACATGGAGCATGACGATGCTAAGCATGGAATGTCCCAACGCTAAACAGTATGAGAGGCAGACCCAGATCCAAGGAAAGGGATCACTCCCCTGGATGCTGCTGGGCCTCAATGATTTATTTCGGGTTGTTTTTTTTTTTTTTTTTAGTCATATGCAACTCTTCATAACCTATTTGGGATTTGCTTGTGTAAAGATACAGGAGTGGTTGGCCATTTCCTTCTCCAGCTCATTTTACAGATGAAGAAACGGAGGCACAAAGAGTGAAATGACTTGCCTAGGGTCACACGGCTAGGAAGTGTCAGAAGCCAGATTTGAACTGAATCTTGCCGATTCCACGTCCTTTTGGGGGGAAATAATTTTCTTTTAAAATTCCCAAAATAAACTGACCATGACACTTGTCTTAGAATCCGTAGAGAGATGAGCAAGGTGCGGATAAGAGGAAGTAGAGTCCAAAGCCTGCTTCAGGAACCAAGTAGGAAACGCGAGGAGACAATGGGGGAGGGAAGGGGCTGACCTCCTCGGAGACGGGGCCCCTGGGACGTCAGGCGAGGAAAGGTGGGGGACGATGGGCCCGTGCGTTCCAGCCCTGCGCACACAATGAGGAAGAAGCCGGGGTTCGTGCGGCCTAATCTCAAAGGCCGCTAAAATTAGGGAACCTCGGGACCGGGAGGGAGCGGAAGTCACGTGGGGGCGGGGAATAAGGGTTATGGCCCCAGCGCGGACTTGCGCGGTGGGAGGCCGGAAATCACGAAACCGGATGTAACCCGAGCTGAACAGAACTCTCTCCCCACCCCCATTCCTCTTCCTCTGCTTCGCCCCTCCCCCTTCGGGAGCGGAGTTTCGGGGAGTCTGGAGATCTTTAGCGGTGACGAGAGGGACGGCTAGACGGAGGGAGGGAGGGAGAGAGAAGAGGAGAAGCGGGGGGAGGCAGGGGGAGAAAAATGCGGAGCTGGAGAGAGGAGGATCAGGAGGAGCCTCTCCTCTCCCCTCCCCCCCATTTCGCCTACTGCGCCCCTCTGTAAATCCCTTAGCCGAGAGGGAGGTCACGCCCCCAGGAGGAGGAGGAGGAGGTGGGGAAGGAGAAAGGGCGAGAGGGAGCAGAGAGCAAAGCGGAAAGATTAGCTCCATCTGTTACTGAGCATGATGCGATGAGAAAGGCTTCGGACTTGGAGACGGAATAATGTCATCCCCAAGAATTGGGGTGACGTGTCCAGTCAGAGAAATGAAATCTTTTCCCCAAACAAAGTGACAGAAATGAGTTCGGGCGAAGCATTCCGCAGCCTAAAATAGATCTTTCGGAAACATCGTCAGCAGTCATGTTATGCCACAGTTTTCTTTAACTCTCCTGCCTCAGTTTCTCCGGCATTACAATTTGGAGGTCCCGCGGAGATAATAGAAACTGAGAAAAAAAAAGGGAGGTAGAGATAGAACATAGGGGAAACTGATATATTTTTTCAAAATACCTGAAAGAATGGGAACCCCTAGCTTCCTATTCACTTTGCCTTAAGCACTTTTGCCCCACCCCCTGTCTCACTAGTTCAGATTGAATTTGGATGCTTTAGTTTTAGAATCCCTTATTTTGTTAAAATTTCCCTGGCAGACTCAGTTTTTGGGGATTATTTTTTAGAAAAGTTTTAGAAATCAGACACCTGTCGTGACACTGGCAGTCTCTCTGATCGGTTTTTCCATTCCTGTAACCCCAGTTCATTAAGTATTTCAGCATTTCAAAGGACCTTGAAGTTTGGCTTGAGGCACCTAAAAAGTTTGGAGTTTGCCTGCCTTGATGGTCTAACTGCATTATCTGCTCAGAAATCTGTATTCTAATAGCAGCCCTGTTTCTCTGGGTGGGGACGGGTGGAGTACTACAAGCCTCATCCTTCCCCCATGGAGAGGGCTGCCTCTCTGAATGGGCCTTGGACCCTGCTGCTTTGTAAGCAGAGACTGAGTTAAGTGCACAAATGACCACAGACCTAACTGTCCATCTCAAACTGGATTCTCTGGCTGAGATGGTGCTCCAGAACTGGAAAGGACCTGACATGCTTGCAACAAGGGAGCCTTTGTACAGCTGTTAACTCTGGGGTTATCAGGGAGAGACTTGCTCTTGCCATATGAGTCTAGTTTTATTTTTGGCTCATTTGCTTTACATAAGGTGGGACAAAGACCTCCTGGGTATCTAGAGGAAACTGCTAAGATTCAAAGGTTTGAATATTTAGGAGAAAGAGTGTGGAATGTTATGCCACAGTTTTCTTTAACTCTCCTGCCTCAGTTTCTCCGGCATTACAGTCAAAGAAAGGAAAGGTCCCATGACCGACGTTCAAAATGAAATAAAATTCTTGCTGGTGATGATTCCCGCCTTGAGGTGTCCTAGGGACGTCAGCTCCCCAGCCTGGTAGCTGGCGCCCATCCGCCAAGCCCCCTGGGGAGGAGAGAGGAGCCCCAGCTAGGATGAGTTACTCCCCCGACGGCAGAGAAGGCCCAGCAGCTGCCTCTGTCGAACTTTGTGTTACAAATGATGCGGTCCCCTTTGATATCGTTTAGGAGAAGCACCAAATGTCGGGCTTCTGTCTTCTGAAGGCTTCACGATGGGCCATTTCCTTTGGCAGGAGAGGTTCAGGCAGGATGAGGAGCAGTGGTGATTATGTGGTAATTATGAATTAGGGTCGGAAGACCATGTCGTTAGCAAGGAAAGGGATCGGAACAGTTAATGATGGGAAAGACAAGTTCCCCAGGGGAAGCCACAATTAACCAGGAGAAGGGAGCAGCCCCGTGACGTTGGGGCCTTCCTTTAGCTGCCAGGCTGACCCCAGAGTGGAGTTTAGCATCCTAACTGTAAAGATGAGGCACCATGAAGGTGTCTAACTACCATGCATGCAGCATGGTAGGGGGATCAGAGGAGAGGTACCCCGTGGGATGGGGGAGAAGCAAAGGGAAAGACGCCATGATGCAAATGGGCTATAGCCCAAAAGGGGGTCAGCAAAGATGCTGTGAGCCGTAGACAGACTTCTAGGGTAAATTTAACCTCCGGGACATGACTATGGACCCATTCTCCCAGACCTGCCTCCTAGTACACTTAAGGTTTAACCAGACCCTATTCTGGGTTAAACAGGTTGCTGAAACTCCCCGGAAAGCTTAATAATGAGACACATCCTGAGTAGGAATTCCTGGCTGGTCTTTCCAGATGCCTCTTTTACTCCCGATCCATGTTCCCCGGCCTCCTTACACAGAAGCCATTGGAAAGCTGCCACAACAAAGCAGCCCTTTGTTTGTAGCATCATAAATAAATAAGTTAGGACACCTCTCTCCCAAATCTTGTCCAGGCAAGGCTAGTTCTTTGTGTTGCTGTTCTTGAGTCATTTTCATTCATGTCCAATTCTTTGATACCCCATTTGGGGTTTTCTTGACAAAGATACATTTGTCGTCTATCATACAGATATCACTTGTCATTTCCTTCACCGACTCAATTTTACAAATAAAGAAACTGAGGCAAAAGTGACTTTTCCAAAGTCACAAAGCCAGTAAGTGTGGATTTGAGCTTAGGCTTACTGACTTCAAGCCTGAGGCTGTATCCACTTACCACCCAGTATCCAGGAAAGACCATGATGGGAGTGGGAAGTCAGACTGCAATCACAAATGGCTGTAAGGGCAAAGAACACAGGTGATAGAGATGTGTCAAAAAGGGTACTGAGGCAGATGGCATAGGGACACGGGATGGAATAGTGAAGAAAAAAGACAGGCAACGACAGGGAGGAGGAGAGGTACAAAGTACTACTTCCCTAACCATGGATTACAGTTGGGAGCCCTGAGTGGTATGGGCCCAGATGGAGGGGGGAGGTCATGGGGGCAGAAAAGAGGGTTTGAAGTCTCCTTTTAAGGATTTTTGTGGAAACTAACTTTTATCTGTGTTGCGGTTCATTCATTAACATATGGCAATCATCTCAAAATTATAGGTAAAATTGTAAAATTGACATGTCCACATCATCTCAAAATTACCAGCACCATTTGGTGTTATGCTGCTCTTCCTGCAGATGTCTGGAACTTGTCTGAGATTTATATCACAGGCCCAAAGGCCCTGACAGCAAGACCTAGATGACTTCTCCTGATTCAGCACATGCTACCAAGATGACTTCTGATTACTAGATGATAGAAATTGTAAATTATGCTACAGGTTTGTACATGACTTGGAGGTTCTCCTTTGCAATATTACTTTCTGCTATTGCTAGTTTTGGGAGCAGCTAGGTGATACAGTGGACAGAATTGGGAATCAGGAAATTCAAATCTAACCTCAAATCCGACTAGCTGTGTGATCCTGGGCAACTCACTTCACCCTGTTTGCCTTAGTGTCCTTATCTGGAAAATGAGCTGGAGAAGGAAATGGCAAACCCTTTCAATATCTCTGCCAAGAAAACCCCAAATAGAGTCACAGAAAGCTGGACATGACTGAAATGATTGAACAACTGGTTTACTTACTAAAATACTGACTAGAAGGGAAGTGATCAGGAGGACCAGAACAAGATACAATCTTGGCACAATTCACTCCCCTCTCCCTAGACCACCACTATCTACTTTGTCTCGGGAGTAACCCAAACAAAATACAAGCAAGCACCATAATTACAGTAACCTCAAAGGATCTTCACAAGAATCTTTGGGCCAGAACCTGAAACAAGGTACTAAGTAGAACTAATTAATACAATGCTTGTGTTTACACCTTTACTCATTGGAATTCACACGTATGGGAGATTCACAAAGCATTTGTCTAGAAAAAAATCCAGGAGAAAAGATCAGTGAAAACACTCCTAAACCCTCATGAGATGTTCTTGCTGTCTGTGGTGAGGTCATCAACAGTCTTTACTCTGCTTCACATATGGTCTGGGATACAGGCTATTTTTCTGGAGGGGTCGATCAACATGCCATGCATGATTTTACAAAACCAGAAATTCTGCTCTGGTTGGCTAAAAGGAAGTCCAAGGCCAGCCGACAGTCTGTCACCATAGCTCCTAAAGTACATTGCCCTTCAGCCAAATTTGCTCCTTTAGTTCTTCTGCAATAGTCATCTGTGTATCCTTCAGCTTGCTAGAGAGCTCTTCTCCTGCAACTTCCCAGATTACAAGTCTAACTCGTCTACTTATCAGAAAAGTCCTACTGTACAGCAAACACAATACAAGAAGGCTGCGGGTCTGGTGGGTATTATTGGGGCATCTCTGTAGAAGATGAGGTTCATCCTTCTAGTGACTAGGATGCATGTCAAGTTGGGCAAGAAAGGTATTGGAGCGCGGGTATAGATAAGCTGCTTGGGAACTGATGTTGTATATACCCACCATCTTCCTTCTGGTGCTGCCATTTGGGTTTGATTTATCTAGGTAACTGCTGCCAACTCAGTCCAAGTTTGACCATTTGGGGCACATGTCTTCCTCTGCAGACACCTTGAGGGACAGCGCTTGAGTGGTGATAGCCACTAGTGTTGTCGGGAATGTTCCAGAGTCCAGTGCCATTGGGCTGAGGTAGTCCATGGGCAATGTCTGGCAGAAAACGGAAAGATGTGTTTTCCCTCTTCTAGATAAAAAGTTTAGCAAGATTAGGTGTGCAAGTGTCATCTAGGATGGCAAATGGTCCTGCTCCAAATTCTGGTGAATTATTGCAGACCTAGCATGGTAAGGTTTTCTGTAAAGGCAGTGGCTTTGGGCATTGCCAAAGGGGGATTGCTCTTTGATAGGGAGTGCCCATAGCAAGCCAGTCAGAGGGCACTATGGCTGATCAGGTGGTAGTTACTTGTTCTGAATCCTGAAAGGAGAGTGCCTCAAACTGGCAGCCTTGGAGGCTGGTCTCTTAGGTTCTAGTGGACCTTGGTGCCTGACTCTGCATTCTAGCTAGTCCCTTGGCAATGTATCTGGAGAACTTTTAGTTTGGTTGAGGCTCTGGGGATTGCTGGAGGCTACTCCTAAATTCTAGGGCAAGGCCAATATCATGAGACAGGACCAAGGAAACAGATGTGAACAGCAGGGAAAATACCATCCTCTTGGTACTGTCCAAAACTCCCTCTTTACCCACCCTTCATTTTCTTCATTGGAACCCTAATTCTTTTTTAAATAGTATTTTATTTTTCCACATACAAAGATAATTTTCAACATTCACCTTTGTAAAACCTTGTGTTCCATATTTTATTCCCTCTCTTCCCCCTCTTCCAAGACAGCAAGCAATCCAATATAGCTTAAAGTGTGCAATTGTTCTAAACATGTTTCCATATTCAGCACGCCACATAAGAAAAATCAGGTCAAAGGGGAAAAAACACGAGAAAGAAAGAAAACAACAACAACAACAAATGGTGAAAATAATATTCTCTGATCCACATTCAGTCTCCATGGTTCTCTCTCTGGATGCAAGTGGCATTTTCCATCCTAAGTCTATTTGAACTGCTTTTAATCACCTCATTGTTGAAAAGAGCCAAGTCCATTACAGCTGACCACCACATAATCTTGTTACTGTGTACAATGTTCTTTTGGTTTTGCTTACTTCACTTAGCATCAGTTCATGTCTTTCCAAGCTTTTGCTCATCATTTCTTATAGAACAATACTATCCCATTATAATCACATATCATAACTTTATTCAGCCATTACTCAGCTAATGGGCGTCTATTTAGTTTCCAGTTCCTTGCCACTACAAAAAGGACTTCTACAAACATTTTTGCACATGTGGTTCATTTCAGTCCTTCCATCTCTTTTATGATCTCTTTGAGATACAAATCCAGTAGAGACACTTCTGGAGCAAAGGGTGAGCACAGCTTTATAGCCCTTTGGGCATAGTGAAACCCTAATTCTTCTCACTTACCTCTTTTGTCCTTCCTTGCTGGAACTCTTGAAAATCACCACCAGGGGCTTGGAGCAGTTTGAGTTCAGGTGGGAAAGGGCTGGCAGGGAAAGGGCTCAAGGGATGTACTTATCCCTCAAAGCAATTTGAAACTATGCCAAATATAAAACTGCACATTCCTTTTAAGCAAATAATACCACTAATATACCACTGTATCCAAATAAGATAAAAGGAAAAGGCCAATATGGAGAAAATATTTATAGCTACTCTTTTTCTGGCAAAGAATCATTTGAAGGAATTGAACTTGTTTATCCTAGAAAAGACTGAAGGGGTTTCTGATACCTGTGTACCAGTGTTGGGAGAAAGAATTCGACTTGTTCTGTTTGGAGAGAAGCATGGCCTGGGAATTAGCCTTATTTGAACTCCACTGAAAACCTATAGTTTGATAAAATCAAAGATTTTAGTTCCTAGGGTAAAGACTTTATTTGATAAAAACTTCTGGAAAAACTGGAAACAGCCCAATAAAAAAAATTGGTATCCCAAAATAGGCTCAACAGTTAAAACTATATACCAAGACAAATTCATGACCTACTCGTAAAGGTGACACCACAAGCGAGAGGAATAAAGAAGAAATTCCCTTTCAGATCTATGAGTGGGGAAATAGTCATGACTAAATAAGAGATGGAGGGGATCACAGAAGAGAAACAGGACAATTTTCATTAAATAAAATTAAGAAGTTTTTACACAAAAAATCCTAAACTGTTGAGAGAGAGAGAGAGAGAGAGAGAGAGAGAGAGAGAGACAGACAGACAGACAGACAGACAGACAGACAAGGACAGGTATCTGGGCCTGGGAGGGGGTAGAAATCTTTGCAATATATTTATGTGATAAAGATATCATATTCAAGATGCTCACACATATGTTTAGTATTGATAGCAATTCATTATGTATGGTGCCTCATAGCAATTCTTTTTTACTGAGCTCATGATTGATACTCCTGATTAGTTTGTTTAACTTTAGTTGAGTTTCTGATTCAGCCCCTTATTTTAACTCTATCTTTCTGTTGCAAGTGTGTTTCTTGTAAACAAAATATTGAATTCTGTTTCCTAATCCATTCTGTTATTCTCAATCATTTTGTGGGAGAGTTCATCTGGTTCACATCCACAATTATGATTGCTAACTGTGTGTTTCCCTTCATCCTATCCTCTTCTAATTTTCCTGCTCTTTTTTCCCTCACCCCATCTTTAAGAATCTGTTTTGCTTTTGACTAAACTCTCTTTTGATCTACCCTTCCTCTTCTTCCCCCTTTTCCCCTAAGTCCTTTCCTTCCAAACTGCTTGTGAAATGAGATGTATTTTAAGACCCAACTTTACAGAGTTGGTATTTTATGTTTTTCCTTCCTTTAATCAATTCAGATGAGAATGAGGTTCAAGTCTAATTCTCTCCCATCTACTGCTTTCTCCTTGTTGTGTAACTCTTCTTTGTATACTCTGTTTATGTGAGAATTTCCACCACTCTTCCTTTCCATTTCTACTCTCAATCCATTTCTTTTTTCCACCCATTCCAGTCTTCTTTTGAGATTATCCAAACACGACAGAATCAATACAGAATGGCCTTCTGTCTAATTAGACTCCCTTTATGACCCCTGGGATAGTTAAGTTGTCAGATTATAGGTATCATCTTTCCACATGTGAATGTAGAGAGTATAACCTTATTTAGTCCTTTTTTATTTCTGACTCCTTTTTAATTTTTATGCTTCTCTTGACTCCTGTGTTTTTATATACAAATTTCTACTCACCTTTGGTCTTTTTATCAGGAATCCTTGGAAGTCCTCTTCCATTAAAGATTCTTTTTCTTCCTGTAAGATTATTCTCAGTTTTCCTGGATATTTTTCTTGGCTGTAAATCTAGATCCTTTGACTCCTAGAATATCATATTCTAAGCTCTCCACTACTTTTATGTTATGACTTATAAATCTTGTGTGATCCAAATTGTTACTTTTTGATACTTGAATTCTTTCTTTTCTACTTTGTGTCCTGGTTCCAAGATATCTGATAGTTTTCTTTTATGATTATTTTGAAATACAATGTCTAGAAACTTTTTTTCATGGCTTTTTGGTAGCCTAATGATTCTTTAAATTTTTTTTTATTATAGCTTTTTATTTACAAGATATATGCATGGGTAATTTTTCAGCATTGACCCTTGCAAAACCTTTTGTTCCAACTTTTCCCCTCTTTCCCCCCACCCCTCCCCTAGATGGCAGGTAGACCAATACATGTTAAATATGTTAAAGTATATGTTAAACACAATATATGTATACATATCCATACAGTTATTTTGTTGCACAAGAAAAATCAGACTTAGAAATAACCTGAGAAGGAAATCAAAAATGCAAGTGGACAAAAACAGAGGGAGTGGAAATGCTATGTTGTGGTTCACACTCATTTCCCAGAGTTCTTTCGCTGGGTGTAGCTGGTTCTCTTCATTGAACAAATGGAACTGATTTGGTTCATCTCATTGTTGAAGAGGGCTACGTCCATCAGAATTGATCATCATGTAGTATTGTTGAAGTGTATAATGATCTCCTGCTTCTGCTCATTTCACTCAGCATCAGTTCATGTCAGTCTCTCCAGGCCTCTCTGTATTCATCCTGCTGGTCATTTCTTACAGAACAATAATATTCCATAACATTCATATACCACAATTTATTCAGCCATTCTCCAACTGATGGGCATTCACTCAGTTTCCAGTTTCTGGCTACTACAAACAGGGCAGCCACAAACATTTTTACACATACAGGTCCCTTTCCCTTCTTTAAGATTTCCTTGAGATATAAGCCCAGTAGTAACACTGCTGGATCAAAGGATATGCAGAGTTTGATAACTTTTCCAGTATAGTTCCAAATTGCTCTCCAGAATGGCTGGATGTGTTCACAGTTCCACCAACAATGTATCAGTGTCCTAGTTTTCCCACATCCCCTCCAACATTCGGCATTATCTTTTCCTGTCATTCCTGCCAATGTGACAGGTGTGTAGTGGTATCTCAGAGTTGTTTTAATTTGCATTTCTCTGATTAATAATGACTTGGAGCATCTTTTCATATGGCTAGAAATAGTTTCCATTTCTTCATCCGAAAATTGTTTATATCCTTTTGACCAATTTTGATTCTTTGATCAATTGGAGAATTAGCCTAATGATTCTTGAATTATCTCTCTACAACCTGTTCTTAGATCAATTGTATAAGATATTCATATAACAAAGTTCAGATTTCTTTTATTTTTTCAGCCTTTTCACTTTGTTTTATAATTTTTTGACATCTTGTGGATTCACTAGCTTCCATTTGGCCAGTTCTAACTTCAAAAACTTATTTTCTTCACTAAGGTTTTATAGCTCCTTTTCCAAGTTGTTAATTCTCTTTTCAAATCTAACTAGCTTTGCTATCTCTTACCTCTTTTCACATTCTTTCCTTGAAGGAACTAGATTAATGTAAAGGAATGGAATAATATATTCCAAAGAGCACAGGAGCTCAGGATACAGTGTAGTGTAACCTAGCCTGTAAATTTGAGCTTAACCGTTTAGAACAAAAATGTACATCCAACACTTAAGAAGCGTTTGAAGTATTTTTAATAAGAAAACCAGAACTGAATATTTATTTGTCTCTTGAACCTCCCAAACAACAAAAATGTTGACATTAAAGAAATGCAGCAGCCAAGGACAGTAACAGCAACAGAATGGGAATAGAGACTGCTGGGATGAAGTCATTGAGGGGAAGGTAACCTCTATGGTCTCAGGAAAAGAGTCTGCAGGGGAGAATGTAAGAAGGTGGGGAAATAGTAAAAATTGAGGGCAAAAAAGAAAAGAGTTCTTATTTTGAAGATGAGATGGGATCCCACTCACTTATACTCTTCTGGTGAAGAAAAATGGTTGCTGAAAGGCCTTACACTGGATGAGACCTGAAGGATATGGTGCTTAAAAAAAGGTCAATAATAGAGAGTAAAGATCAGTTGTAGTTTGCATAATCAATGAAGGACATATTGAGGGAGGGACCCTATCATGGGGCAGTGTTCTCTTTCTCACCTACAATAATTAACAATGGAAGTGAGATACAGTGAAAAAGGATAATCCATGGGGTGAGGCCTAAAAGGCAGTAGCAGAAAGTATCAAAATGGGAAAAGATAGAAAATAGATATCTTTTAAGTTTTTATTGCATGAAGACTACAGAGAAAAGAAAGACTAGATAATTATAGGGGTCATGAATCAGAAGGGGATTGAGAATTGACAGATTGAGGATATAGATAATGAAGAGAGTAAGAGAAAATCCTTTTTGGAAAGAGGTACAGAGAAAATGAAATATAAAAAAATAAAGATCAAGACTATTTGAAAGGGAAGAGAAAAAAAGGGAATGTCAGTTAAGAAAAGCAGATCAGAATTGAGAGGAAGAGAGTCAGAGGAGACAGAAACACATTAAAAATATTCAAGTAACTAAAGGAATAAAATACTGTAATAAAAAAGTGAACGTGAAACAGAAGAGCTGTCTGGATAAGGGAACCAGATCTCTACTAAGACCCTTCCCCAGTTCCTTCTAAGAAAGAGGGATGTAGAATGCATTGGAAAAACAACTTATGTTTGATGTCAAGAACAGCTTCCTGACAATCAGAGCTGCCCCAAAGTGGCAAGGACCATCTCAGAAGGCTGTGGGCCTCCTCCTTGATGTGACCCCTTCCCCACTGTCCATGTGTCCCACTTGTCCTCCCTTCTGTCCACATACCTCTCTGCTTTTGTCTCTGTGCCTTTCCACTGCCGACTTCATCCCACCAAATGTGACTTTCCTCTTCACGTGCCTCTTCATCTTTCTGTGTATCCCTTTTCTTTCCATGGGCCCACTTTTATCTCTCTTTCTCCTTCTGCTCTTTCTGTACATTCTCCTCCATCTATGTACCCTTTTCCTTTCTTTGGGTGTCATTTTCTTTTCTATATATATTTCCTTCTCCCCTCCAATCTGTAGTTGTTTCTCCCATTATCCTTTCCCTCCATTGTGCCTACACCTATCTATATAGCTCAATCCATTCTCTATAAGCCGTGTTAAACAAAAAAAAAAAAAATGCCAGTTCCATGCTCTGCAATGTAGAGACAAGTCTGCCAAGAAAAAAAATTAATTCATCATTTTTCTAATCCAAGCTTTTTTCTTATTGGAGAGAGAAATGCCCCAACCGACAGACTTTCCTCCAACCCAATGACATGTCTCCCACCTGAGACATTTTGCATGAACATTTATGGAAATCTTGAACAAAAGCAATTTCACAATATGATAAAATAGAGTTTTACAATTCAAGCTCAGATTTGTAAGAGTATTCCTTCATACAAGAGAACAACACTAATTTAACCTTGGAGAATAAATTTCTTAAAACCATTCCATCCCTCTTTGACCACTCCCCTCAAGGGATCTTCCCCAGATACCTCCAACCCAAAAGAACACAGCACAAATGACAGAAAGAAGCAAAGAGATTTCTACCCTTTGAGCAATGTCCTTATTCCTCCAGGAAAATGGGAGGAGTTAGGTGGTGCATTAGTCTAGATATTTATAGGCCTAGGGGAAAAAAAACCTCTCATTTAAGTAGAATCATAAAGGGCTCCTTGTTTTTGGTTCAACTCTGCCCTAATTATTTCTAAGGAGTAGTCTATCAGAAAAAAGGGAGCTCATGTATTATCTATTCACAAACTTGGGTGTTCACACATTCATATTTATACATGAATGCTCTACTTTTTATATTTTAGAGACTAAATATAAAGACTCATACACAAATAGGGAATATGTGTGGAGATATATACACTTATATATACATATATAAAATTCATATGCATATATACATGTATACCCATAAACACACATCTTTGTACATATAAATACACATATACATATGTATACATATATACGAAGATAGGGAAAGAATGAGTACACATATATAGAAAAAGAGAGAATATGTGAATATTCCTATAAGAGAACATATGAATTCTCATGTATATGAATATAAAGAAAATATATAGATACTTATATAGGTGAATATATAGAGAAGATAAATGAATAATCACATATATGAATAGTAAGAGAGAAGAGAGAAGTATACATATGAATATATAGGAAATATCTTTTCTCATGTATAAGAATATGGAAAAAATGTAGAAGTATTGATATGTGTATGATACCTAGAAAGATTACATGGTAAACTCATATATGTGTGTGTATATGTTTGTAAATGTGTGTGTGTGTGTGTGTGTATCCTCACATGGGTCCTCATATATGAATAGCAAGAGAAAATGTAGGAATAATCACACAAAAGAATAGAAAGATGGAACATATATGTACAAATATTATGAATATAGAGAATATGTGAGGGTTTATATCTGTCAATATATAAATTGATTATATGAATGCTCCTCTATGAGGAGATATGTCCTAATCTTCCACCATCCTTTTCTCTGAGATGTTAGATAGGAGTTAATGTTCTAAACCTGTTTTGCTCTTGGATAAAACATCCCTCCTCTTCCTATGTCTGTCAGATGTTCATTAAAGTACTTCTGGGACTCCCTTGGTGCTCTCACTATGATAAATAACTGATGTTTGTTAAAATTCTTTATGAAATGATTGTATTGGTATAGTGGTGGTAGTGGTGGTGGTGGTGATGGTGGTGGTGGTGGCGGCGGCGGCGGTGGTGTGTGTGTGTGTGTGTGTGTGTGTGTGTGTGTGTGTGTAAAGTGGTGGCCTTCTCCAGTGTGTAGGGTAGATAGAGAAGAAAAAAGACAGTTCAAAATTTTGAAATGTAACAAAAATTAAATTAATTTTTAAAAAATCCAATCTACATTGCAAATTTGGGAGGATAGAGTAGAGTGTGCTATTTTAAAAAAATTATAAGATATCCCAAGATATATAGGTATATATCCTATGTTCAAAAAGTTTCATAAAGGATATCAGTAAAGAAATATATGATTGAGGAAAGATATTTTATTAATAAGGGAAACTTTCAGTGAGAAATACTGCTTTCACAGATGCAGATTGGCAACTCATCTGTTCATCTGTAACTTATAGTCTTAGAGAGTTGGAAACGACACTCAAAGATTACATGTCTTGCTTCTTAAATGTAAAGGAGGTTCAAAGAGGACTAGCACCTCTGGTGTGAAGGTTGCTGAGCCCTTTTCAGTACTGCTCATCTGCCTTTGGTGTTCACTTGGCACTCAACTCTCACTTGTGGCTCCAAGAAGCTATTGTATGTGCAGTAGCCTCACTCCCTTACCTCCTCCTGTGGGCTAAACCAAGTTGAGGGTAGCCAACGGGCCTCCATATGTAGGTCATTCAGGGGGATGTCTACTCCAAGGATGTGAAGTCTTTCCTTGGAGGAATGTTGTTCCAACAGCCACGAGAAGGCTATGGAGAACTTAGAGGTCGGTCAGCCATCAAAGACACCGAGGTCATTCAGTGCATCTCAGGCTGTCACCAGTCTTCTTGACTTTCACCTGGACCTCAATGACTGGAAGAGAGAATGAGGCTGATGACTTTGTGCATCAGTGTCTCACTTCAATCCAATTCGCATATGAGTCAAGATACACCATGATCTCATTGGTCCTCTTCAAAAACAAGGATAAACAGCATATGTCTTGCTCCTGTACTATGGAGTTCCTATTTTGTGACCCACTCATGCTCATATAACATAACTAGCAGAGGTTGGGATTCAAACTCAGATCTCTTTTGACTTTATAAGCAGCATTCTTTCCACAACTTTATGCTGCTTGCATCACAACCTGATGAGACTGGTTATCTGAGGATAAACCTTGATAAATACAGAAAGGAACACAACCAGGTCTTTGGTGACCAAAGGATGCCTTTGTTTTTTTAGCAACTGCAGCTGCTCAAATGACATATATAGGTATGGAAGGATTGCAATAGCTACACATGAAAGGACCTACACGCAGGTGAAGTTCGAGATTCTTAAAATTTTCAAGCATAATTTTGTATAGTAACTTTTCAGCATATGGCTATGATTTGGGGGGGCTGAGGCAATTGGGGGTAAGTGACTTGTCTGAGATCACACAGCCAGTTATGAGTCTGAGGCCAGATTTGAAATCATGTCCTCCTCACTTCAGGACTGGTGCTCTATCCACTGCACTTAGCTGCCCCAACATGGCTAGTTTTTTAAACATTAATTTTAATTAATGTCCTTTATTTTAGCATCACCTAATTTTCCCCACTCTCTTCTTCTCACTCCCCTCTCTCAAAGAGCCATCTTACAAATCAATTTTTTGAAAAAGAAAAAAACCAGCAAAGTCAATCAATACATAGAAAAAAAAATCTATGGCTAAGATGACAGGAAAAGATAATAATGAATGTTGGAGGGGATGTGGGAAAACTGGGACATTAATACATTGTTGGTGGAGTTGTGAACTGTTCTAACCATTCTGGAGAGCAATAGGGAAAGGGCTATCAAACTGTGAATACCCTTTGACCCAGCAGTGTTTCTACTGGGCTTATATCCCAAAGAGATCTTAAAGGAGGGAAAGGGACCCACATGTGCAAAAATGTTTGTGGTAGCCCTTTTCTTAGTGGCTAGAAACTGGAACCTGAATGGATGCTCATCAGTTGGAGAATGGCTGAATAAGTTATGGTATATGAATGTTATGGAATATTATTGTTCTGTAAGAAACGACCAACAGGATGATTTCAGAAAGGCCTGGAGAGATGGACATGAGCTGATGCTAAGTGAAGTACGCAGTAACAGGAGAACATTGTACATGGCAACAACAAGATTATACTATGATCAATTCTAATAGACATGGCTCTTTTCAACAGCAAGGTGATTCAGGCCAGTTCCAGTGGTCTTGTGGAGAGACCAATCTGCACCCAGAGAGAGAACTATGGGAACTCAATGTGGATGACAACACAGTATTTTCACTCTTTTTGTTCTTGTTTGCTTGCATTTTGTTTGTTTTTTCTCACTTATTTTCCTTTCGATCTAATTTTTCTTGTGCAGCATGATAATGGTAGAATATATTTGTATTTCTATATATAGAGAGAAGAATTGCATGTGTAACACATATTGGATTGCTTGCCATCTAGGGAAGGGGGTGGGGAGAAGAGGGAGAAATTTGGAACACAAGGTTTTGCAAGGGTGAATGTTGAAAACTATCTGTGCATATGTTTTGAAAATAAAAAGCTTTATAAAAATAAAAGAAAAAAATCTAACAACATGTCCAATTACAGGCTTTGCCTTTCCCTTTCAAAATCTGACATGTTTTATGTTGATTAATAGAGTGATGGTTTGGTGGAGAAAAATTGTCTGCTTCCATGTCTTTTCTTTGGGGCCAAGGTCATTGTAATTTGCCAACATTACTTTTCCATTTTTTTGGAGGGGAGGGGGGTGATTGTTTTCTCCATTCACATTGAAGTCATCATTATGTATGTTGTTTTCTTGGCCCAGCTTACTTTCCTTTGCATCAGTTCATTTAAGTCTTTCCATACTTCCCTATACTCATCAAATTTGTCAAAATATGCTCAGCTTATGAAACTTAAAGCTTTATTAGACCTGGCCCCATGGGTCATGTGTTTATAGATAGAGATGAGGGCTAAACCTGTGCTTTCATCTAAATAAGAAAATCTCATAAGGCATCTGGGTGGCACTGCCATGGATAAAGTGTCAAACACCTGGAGTCTGGAAGACTCATCTTTCTGTATTCAAATTCAGCCTCAGACTTCCTGAGGGTACTCTGGAGAAGTCAGAGCAGTTCCAAAGTAGTACAGTCAGATTCTAAACTGGCTCTGAGACTATGGGGGGAGTCATTGAATCTTTATGTCTCAGTTTCCTAGAAACAGCACAGAAGACCTGGGCTCAAGTTCTCTTTCTGGCACCTCCTTAGCTGGATGACCCTGGATAAATCTTTCAACTTCTCAATACTCTGATTAATTCTCTAAGACCAGCAGACTGATTTCAGAAAGACCTGGAGAGACTTTCATGAACTGATGCTGAGTGAAGTGAGTAGACCAAGAGAACATCGTACACGGCAACAACAAGATTATGTGAGGATCAACTCTGATGGATGTGGCTCTTTTCAACAATGAGGTGATTCAGGCCAGTTCCAATAGACTTGTAATGGAAAGAGCCATCTGTATCCAGAGAGAGGATTGTAGGAACTGTGAATCATAACAGTATTTTCACTTTTTTCTTGTTATTTGCTTGCTTTGTGTTTTCTTTCTCATTTTCTTTCCTTTTTGATCTGATTTTTCTTGTGGAGCATGTTAAATGTGGAAATATGTAAAGAAGAATGGCTCGTCTAACCTATATTGGATTGCTTGCTGTCTAGGAGAGGGAGATGGGAAAAAGGGAGGGAAAAAAATTTGGAACACAAGGTTTTGTAAGGGTGAATGTTAAAATCTTTGCGTGTATTTTGAAAATAAAAGGCTATTTTTAAAAAGACTATAAGTTGTAGAGAATGATGTCCAAATGCATTTCCTTTGTTGTTCAGTCATGTCTGACTCTGTGTTTCCATTTGGGGTTTTCTTGGCAGAGATACCATAATGGTTTGCCATTTCCTTCTCCAGCTCATTTTACAGATGAGGAAACTGAGCCAAACAGGGAGAAGTGACTTGCCCAAAGTCACACAGTGTCTGCGTTAAGATTTGAGCACAGGAAGATAAGTTTTCCTGGCTTTAGGCCCTGCGCTCTGTCTACTTCATCAACAATCCTGTAAAAGCAGTGTTTATTATTATTCCTATTTTACAAATAAGGAAACTGAGACTCAGAGAAATCAACTGACTTACATGTGGGAATTCAGTAAAGGTATGAAGAAAGACTGAAATTCAAGTTTTCCTGACTGTAAGACCAGTACTTGCTCCATTATATTCCACTACTTCTCAATGGAGGTGAACACTGGAGTAAGGCCCAGAGTGATTTCAGTGTAGTCTGACATTAAGGGAATTGGGTGAAAAGTGAAATACTGGCTTAAATGGGTTCTCTTTGATCACTATGATGGTGGAAAGTGAACTCAATTTGGAATTTTGTTGTTGTCTTGTTCATTATTTCAGCTGTCTATGACTGTGTTTGGGGATTTACTCGGCAAAGACACTAGAATGGTTTGCCACCTCCTTTCCTAGACTATTTGACAGATGAGAAATTGAGGTAAAAGGGTAAAGTGACTTGCCCAGAGTCACACAACGAGTAAGTTCTGAGGCAGGATCTGTGCTCACAAAGATGAGCCTTTCTGCTTCCAAGCCTGGTGCTTGAGCTGACCTCAAATTTGGAATTAGAGATCCTGAATTCCCATCATTGTTCAGGCACTTAGTACCCTCCCCTTTGGGGGACTCAATTTCATTACCTATAAAATGAGAAAATTGGACTAAATGATCTCTAAGCTTCTTCAACTTCAAGGACCTTCCATCTTGGGAAGTGTACAGATCTGACAGCCACTCTCTTCCCCAGGCCTGTAGTTCTGCCATCTCTGAGTCATCTATTTTCCTGCCAAATTCCTTGGCTTCGTGCTACATTCTCGACTATTCATCCTGTAGTAATGTCCTGCTTGGGAATCCAAGGCTTAAGTCCTCCCTGGAACCAAGTTCTATTTATTGCCCAGCTCAAATTTAGACCTTTGCTCCTTAGGCAGAAATCTGTTTTCACTCCAGCTGTCAGCTGGAGTGTCAGCTTCCCTCCCTTCTTCTGAGTAGACAAGAAACCCAATTTTTGAGTCCTCCTGGCCCCTAGGGTCAATTCTGTGTAGGGGTCCCAAGGTGGGTGGGCATAGTCTGCGGGATCAAGAAAAATGCCATCCAAGGATCCTGAAGTTCAGGGCCAATAATGAAGGATCACAGCATATCAGAACTGGCAGGGCCATCAGAATATAAAGCATGGGAACACAACCTAGAATGTCAGAACTGGGAAGGACTATACCATATAGTAAGGACACAGACAGACTGTCAGAGCAAGGGGGAAACTTGGAAATCATTTGGTTTAACACATGTTCCACAGCTGGCCCTCTCGGAGTGAGAGCAAAAGTTTCTGGGCTGTTGGGAAATTTGGCAGGCGGAATTCACCAGACTCTACACAGTGATTAGAGTATCAGTGTAAGTATAGGGGAGGTGGACTGTGGGTCATGTAAGGACAAAAGCCAAGGGAAACAACATGAACTTTTCACAAAAAGGAAAATTGTACCTATGGAACCATAGCTTATGTCACAGGCAGAACCTGATCAACATTAAGGATCCCCAAGGCAGGGAGAAAGCTACATCTGCAAACCTGGCTGCCGAGACTGCAGACGTGAGAAATGGCAGGTCTGCCCAAGGCCAGCCCATGATAGAGCTGCACTAGTTCTCTCAGAATTTAAGGTAAGAACCTTAGGGACTACATTAAGAAGCTAACTATCTCCTGTCAAGCAGAAGAAGAGGATCCCCCAAAGAACAGCTTCTGGGTTGCTGGGTAGAAGATGCAACCTTTTGAACCCCAACAAGGGGACGGTTTCTTGCTGATGAGCTTTGGTGTGGAGTGGAAAGGAGAGGACAAAATAAGAGAGAAAGAATCCTAGGAAAATTTGAATAGAGAAAATAAACTTTCTGTTAGTGAGAGTTAGCATCTCATTTGATCCTCAAAACAATTCTATGGGACAGGTAAAGAGGTAAGGAGAAAATTGAGGTTCCTAGACTTTTAAGATTGTTGTTGTTTGGTCGTGTTTGACTCTTTCCGATTCCATTTGGGGTTTTCTTGGCAAAGATAATGCAGTGGTTTGCCATTTCCTTCTTCAGCTTATTTTACAGGTGAGGAAATTAAGGCAGATAGGATAAAGAGACTTGCCCAGAGTCACACAGCTACTAAGTGTCAGAAACTGGATTTGAATTCAGGTCTTCCTGCCTGCAGGCCTAGCACTCTGGCTACTGTATCTCCCAGCTGCTCCAATATGTAAATCTTCCTGTATATGAATATGAGAGAATATAGACCCACATATAAATACGTATATACTGGAATACATGGTGGCATCTTTATATAAGTTATATGAGAAGAGATTTATCCTTATATTTTCATAGAAGCAGTACAAGAGAAAAGAGCCAGTTCATCCATCTAGCCCTTCGCTTCCAACCTTTTTACCCCCATGACATAGCACTAAGGTTCACAAAGTGCTCTCCTCAAGTCCATAAACAATGTTGAGCTGAGACATGAGTGTTTTTTGGCTGATTTCATCGGCGCTCTTTTTGCTGTCTCTCACTAAAGCATACCAAAAAAGGCAATGAGTTCTTGGACTGCATTCCCAGAGGTGGTGTCTAAGGCAAAGGCCGTCTGCCATAGCTAGCACTAGGCATCGTGGAAGCTCCGTGGGGGCTGGGGATTGTGTTTACTTCTAAACACTTACGTTTCAGAAGGATGATGATAAAGTGGAGGAGTTCCAGAAAGACATGCTTCTCTGGAGAAGCACTCCACAGATAGGGAGTGAAACCACAACTATTACCTTTAAGTCTTTGAAGGATTGTCCATTGACCCTGGAGGTCATTTCAGAACTTCAGTTTTCCCCATTCCCAATAGTATACCACCACTTACCTCAGGTACGTGAGGATCCAATGAGATATGGGAGGTGTTTTACAAGCCTTAAAGCACCATCATAGTGTCATCTGGCCTTTTGGTTGTTTTTTGGCACAAGAGACTTTGAACTTTTGCTTGGCCCCAGAAGGCAAAATCAGAAACAAAAGTTCGAAGGTCATCCAGTAAAGAAAGGGCTGGATGGGGGAATTGGAGGATTTGGCTTTGTACATAGTCTTACATCTTGCTTCCTGTGAGAACTTGGACTAGTCACTGAATGTCTGTGAATCTCAGGGTCCTCAATTGTAAACTAGATTAAGATCTCTAAGATCTCTTCCATATTTAAGTCTGTAAATTACAGTGAGGCTGATTTCAACTCCACTTAAGAAAACATATTTACAACTAGAACCATTCAGAAATGGAATGAGAAACCTTGGGCAGTGACTTGGGAATATTGTAGATGAAATCAATGTTCAGGTAAGAATCAGACTAGTTGACCTCTGAGGTTTCTTCAACTTTGGAGATTCTAGGGAATAAATATTAAGTATCTTCTATACGCCAAGCACTATGCTAAGTGCTTTGTAAATATTTCATTTGATCCTCACAACAACACTACAAGGTAGGTGCTGTTATTATCCCCATTTTATAACAGAAAAAATGAGGCAGCTAAGTTAAGTGACTTGTCCAAGGTCACACCCCTAGTGAGTGTCTGAAACCAGATTTAAATTCATGTCTTCTTTATTATTATTATTATTATTATAGCTTTTTATTGACAAAACATATGCATGGGTAATTTTTCAACATTGACCCTTGCAAAAACTTCTGTTCCAACTTTTCCCCTCCTTCCCTCCACCCCTTCCCCTAGATGGCAGGTAGTCCCATACATGCTAAACATGTTAAAGTATATCTTAAATACAATATATGTGTACATATTTATAGTTATCTTGTTGCACAAGAAAAATCGGATTCAGAAGGTAAAAATAACCTGGGAAGAAAAATTAAAATGCAAGCCAACAATAACAGAAAGAGTGGAAATGTTATGTTATGGTCCATCCTCATTTCCCAGTGTTCTTTCTCTGGGTGTAGACAGCTCTCTTCATTGCTGAACAATTGGAACTGGTTTGAATCCTCTCATTGTTGAAGAGAGCCACATCCATCAGAATTGATCATCATATAGTATTGTTGTAGAAGTATATAATGATCTCCTAGTCCTGCTCATTTCACTCAGTATCAGTTCCTATAAGTCTCTCCAGGCCTTTCTGAAATCCTCCTGCTGGTCATTTCTTACAGAGCAATAATATTCCATAACATTCATATACCACAATTTACTCAGCCATTCTCCAATGGATGGGCATCCACTCAGTTTCCAGTTTCTGGCCACTACAAAGAGACCTGCCACAAACATTCGTGCACATACAGGTCCCTTTCCCTCCTTTAAAATCTCTTTGGAATATAAGCCCAATAGTAACACTTCTGGGTCAAAGGGTATGCATGATTTGATAAGTTTTTGATAAACTCATGTCTCCTTGACTGCAGACACAGTACTGTGTCCACTATGCCTAGCTAACTCAAAAATAAAAGCTCCTCCCAGACACATACATACAACCATCCCACTCCTTTCCTGTCTCCCATTTTTACCAAAGTTAACCCTTTTTAAAGTCATATAGTATTTGAATAAAAAATTCCTATATCAATGGATAACTCAAAAGTTCACATATATAATATACATATAAACACACACACACACACACACACACACACACACACACACATATATATACAACACACCCCTGTATTTCTGGGTATATACATATATATGTGTGTGTACATGTATATATATATGTATGTGTATATTTAGATATCTACCTAGCTAGATATAGTAGCTCTTATTTTTACCATTTGAGGTATGAGATGAAACAGGATTATTTTTGTTTTCATTTTTCTTGGTGATTTGGAACATTTTTAGATGGCTGCTGATGGTTTGTATTTCTTCTTCTGAAAATTGAGAGAAAAGCTCTGGCAACAATCTGGACAGCATACTGAAAAGCAGATACATCACCTTGCTGACAAAGGTCTATAGAGTCAACCCTATGATTTTTCCAGCAAACAATATGTGGTCATGAGAGATGGATTATAAGGAAATCTGAGTGCCCCAGAATGAACACTATTGAATTGTGGTGCTGGAGAAGACTTTTGAGAGTCCCTTGGATGGTGAGAAAATCAAATTAGCCAATATTTAATGAGATTAACTGATTATTCATTGGAAGGAAGCTTAGATGCGTTAGTCACATAATGAGAAGACAGTATACACTGGAAAAAGACCCTGATGTTGGGACAGGTTGAAGGCAAAAAAAAAAAAAAAAAAAAAGGTACAGTAGGAGATGAAGTGGATAGTTATGGAAGCAATGAACATGAGCTTGGATAGACTTTGAGAGATAGTGGAAGGGGCAGCTAGATGACACAGTGGATAAAGTATTGGCCCTGGAGTCAGGAGGATCTGAGTTCAAAAAAGAAAGATAGTGGAGGATAGAAGGGCCTAACATGCTATGGTCCATGAAGTGAGGAAGAGTTGAACGTGACCGAATGACTGAATAACATATCTTTGGATCATTTGCTGGGAAATGACTGCAGCCTGTGTTTAAAATCCTCTTCCAGCATATCTGTAATTTAAGGGACTTCCCAAGAGAATTTTCAATTTTCCTATATTTGTAGGACCAAAGAAAATGTTTCTCTTTTTGCCCCTGAGAGAAAAAGCATCATCTATGAAGTGACAAACAAGCTTTGAAAGTCAGTCATGATTTATATGTGCAGTTCATGACTTAGTCTGTCCCTTCTGTGAGACAAGGAGGACTTGAATCCCTGATGGGGAAAATGACTTACCGGAAATCCCAGGAAAAATGACATGAGGATGAACTAAAATGAATGCCTTCTCCTTCCAAAACTCAGACAAAGGCTCTTTGTTCTCCACCTTTGTCTCTCCAGTGGACAAATGAACTTCCATTCCTGTTCAAAAGTCACAAATTTCCTTATGGTAGTTTTTTATTACTACAATATAGGTCTACAGATAATTGAAATATGGCAAGAAGAACATTATTTTATTTTATTTATTTATTAATAAATTTATTAATTTTAATTTATCTCCCATTACTGTTGTTCTTCTTGAGATAACTAATGGTTACAATCTGTTTTTAAACCTTCCAAGTCCTGGAGTCCTACTTGGGAGATGACCTTATCTAAGGGGGGAAATGCACCACAAACACTCTGGACAATACAAACGAGGAGACACTTCTCATACACTATAACAATCTACACCTATAAGAATCAAAAATAATCCCAGTTTTGAGGACTCTACCTGAGCAGTAAGAGTGCTGTTCAATGAAATTCAGCAAATATTAGCAGGAACATCCCTGAGGTGATTCCATTGTGCAGAAATCAATGAGCCTGGAATCAGGAAGCTGTTATTTAGTCCTGTTCAAATCTTTGGGACCCCTTCTACTATAGCACAATGGGCCCTTCCATCCTCTACTTTCTCCCAAAGTCAGGAAGACCTGAGTTCAAATGTGATACTAAGTCACTTAAGCTCTCTTTGCCTCAGTTTCCTCATCTGTAAAACAGGAATAATACCAGCATCTACCTCCCAAAGTTTTTGTGAGGATCAAATTAAATATTTGTAAAGTGTTTGTAAAGCATAGTATCTAGTATATAGTAAGTATTATATAAATCTTAGCTATTATTAAAAGAGATAATATTTGTAAAGTGTTTAGCACAATGCTTGGCACTGTGAACCATAGAATAGCAGAGATGGTAGGAATATTAGAGAGCATTTAATCCAAATGTCTTATTTTACACAGGAGGAAATTGAGGCCCAGAAGAGGGAAGGCCATCTTAGAAGTGTCTACTTTCAAGTTAAAATGCAATATCTAATATCAGTAAATGCAGACTTCAGCAGAAAGCCTTCTTGTTGGCCATAAATGGATGTTGAATTCTCTTTCCTTTTGTGTCTTTATTTCTTACTCAAGCTTGGGATATGCAGTTGTAATTCTTGAAAAAAAAACATTCCTACTGTTGTCAAAATAAAATGTGTTTCATGGGCATTTGAACATTACAGTGCAAGATTGGGGAAAAAAGTACAGGTTTAGGAGTCAGGAGATCTGGATCCTCCTTTTGATTGTGATTTCACTATGCTATCTTGGGAAAAATCATTTACCTTCTCCTCAGTTTCCTTTTCTTTCAAATGGAAATGTTAGAGCAGATATTCTCCAAGATTTCATTGGTCTATGCTCCCTCTCTCCCCCGACGGCTCCACTCTCTTGTGATATAGATTCAGTTTCTCCACAACTTAGTAGAAAGTTCTCCAGGAATTCCTGAAATGAAAATGTATTTCTGGAATATGGCCATTCAATCAATAAGCATTTATTAAGCACCTACTATGCTACAGGCATTATTGTAGGTACTAAGAATAAAAAGGAGAGCTTACCAGTGAATGGGGGAGATGACAAACAAATGTGTACAAACAGGAAAAACAGGAAAACGTCAGGAAAAAAGGAAAGGGAGTTAGGAGTGGTGGAAAAGGCTTCCTGGAGAAGGTGAGGTTTCATTGTTATCTGTAGAGTACAGGCTAGCTCCCTGGAGGGCCTTGGGGTCAGCCAGAATCAGGAAGAATTAAAATACTTGGTCTTTAGGGGGAGAAGTGAAGGAGGCAGGCAAGCAGAAATCTGGATTCTAGAGTCCGGAGTCACCAACTTTTCTCCTCCTCATCCTGCTGCCAAGTGACTTTGGCCTCCCTCACCCCTCTAATCTTTGCCTATGATTATCTTAGCACCAAACATTCAGCAAATACCAAAGGTGAGAAGAGCCATTATCCAAATATATGCTAATACAGTCTTGTCTCATGTCTAATAGATAATTAGCCTTAAGTGCTTGGGTGTCTGATTCAAGCATACCTTTTTGGAGTTTCAGCCTTCTACAGTTATTTAGTGGTTTTTCAGTCATGTCTGACTCTTCATGACCCCATTTGGGTTTTCTTGGCAGAAATACTGGAGTGGTTTGCCATTTCCCTCTCCAGCTCATTTTACAGATCAGGAACTGAGGGTGAAGTGACTTGCCCAAGATCACCTAGCTGGTGAGTGTCTCAGGTCAGATTTGAACTCAAGGAGAAGACTCTTCCTTACTCCAGGCCCAGCACTTTATCCACTGCAGCGCCACCTAGCTGTCCTGAGCCACCTAGCTGGGACTTGAAGGAAGCCTAGGAAGCCAGGAGGTGGTGATGAGGAGAGAGAGAGAGCATTCCAGGGATAGGGGAAAGCCAAAGAGAGTGCCTGAAGAAGAGGGTGAAGAGAATTATTTGTGGAACAGCAACTCACCAAGGAGACACTACATAGCTAATCTGGTTTTCAGACGATAGGCAATCCATCCATTGCTAGTCCACACTCTGAATATTTCCATTTGGGTAGAATAAGACAGGAGTTGTGCTCTATTGGAATAACATTTTTTTGTATTACTATCTAATGTTAAGATTCTATCAAAGCATTTCAAAAAGATATTTCCTATTTGCAGCATGATGTTAAGGATTCCGAATAGAGGAACGCTGGGCTTGAATACTGTCTCTCCCATGTACTGCTTTTGTGACTGGATATGGATCCCCACTGGATCTCAGCTTTCCCATCTGCAAAATGAGGAGCCACACTGCATGAGTGCCCAGGTCCAATCCACTTCCAACTCCATGGTATAGTGACCTAAGTCTTTCTTATACAATATCCTACATAAATTAGGTACTCGACGTGTGGTGCTAATGTGACATTGAAGAGGGTGCCTGGCCTTTTGGTTCCCTCATTTCCTATCTTCCAATTATAGATGCCTAATACAGAATATCATAGGATTTAAAACCGCAAGGAACGATGCATAAATATAATGCAATCTATACGCACACACATATATGTATATACATATATGTATGTGTGTTAATCTGCCCATTCTATGGAAAACTGAGGTCCAAAGAAGCCACAAAATAAGTTAATTGAAGCACCATGATTTAAAGCCAGGCCATCTGCTCCCACCATACCATGCATTTAAAATGTTATTTATGTAGCACCTTTGATCTACTCCTTCTTCCTTTTAAAACTAAGTTGAGGATATATTTGTGCACGGAGAAGGAAATGGCAAAGTACTCTAGTATCTTTGCCAAGAAAATGACAAATAAGATCCCAAAGAGTCAGACATGGCTGAAAAATGACTGAAAAAGGAAAACAGATCAAGACTCTTACACATATATAGAAAGATAGGTATAGAGAGAGAATATGTGAGAACTCACATATGCTAATATACACACAAAACATAGGAACACTCATCTATGAGGAGATGTACCCAAATCTCCCACCATCCTTTTCTCTGAGATGTTCTTTTACTTTTGATTCCTTTCACTTCCTATGTCAGTCAGATGTTCCATAAGGGATTTCTGGGACCTCTTTGGTGCTCTCACTGTGATAAATAATTGAAGTCTGTTAAAATTCTTTGTGAAATGATTGCTTTGGTTTGTGTGTGTATCTTCAGTTCATAACTCCTCTTTCTTAATGTAGACCACATATTCTTCTGTTGTTCTTTCTCTTAGATTTATATGAACCTCAGTGTCTGTTCAAATAAATTAAGGAATTAAGTGTTTAGCTTCTGGGCCTGTGGTTGAAGTGTTTATGGTGCCCCTGGTAAGAGACTAGCTTATACTCCTGGCCTGATTTTGTCAAAGGGTTAGATTTAGCTCCTGCCTCTGACTTTATCTTCTTGCCCTTCAGGCTGAATGCAGCAGGGGACACAATCTTAGTGACTGATGGCTGGGAGACTGATCTCTGTAGGTTGGAGAAGAACCCCCCTCTCCTCTGAAATGGCAGAGCCAGTTAAGCCTTCTGGGAAAGGAAAGGCACATGAACTCTGGTCAAGAGTGTGTATCCCCTAATTCCCACAGCACCCTTCTGGAGTCCAAGCAGGTCCCTTTGCATGGCCTAAAATTCTCTCCTCTTTTCTGTTCACCTCTACCTTCTTTCCTAAACATAAAAATCCAACTCCAACAAGCCATTCTGGATCCCCTTGTCACCAAAACTTGCCCTCTCTGACCAACTCTGCTATTACAACCACATTTACTTTGTCAAAGACTCTGCTTTTCCCCCATTAGGCTGTAAGAACCTTGCCTATACTTCAACTTCCATATCCCAGGAAATATCCAAGTAGGGCTATGCGTGGAGCTGGTGAGGTCCTCCCTCTTATTTCAGACAAGGAAGAAACCCATTTATGGAAGCCATGGGATTTGCTTCAGCTCACCCTGCCTTAGCAGTGTGTTTCCTAAGCTGGTTCAAAGCCCAAGGGCTGTTTTTGCCCTTCACTGAATCCTACTGTCATGAATGGAGTCCTCTCTTCGCCCTCCCATCCTTAACCCTATGGGTAACTTGCTCAAATCTCAGTGTAGGCAGGAAGCTACTGCTGGGGAGGGCTTTTGAAGGGATCTTGGGCACATCTAGCTTAACTGATGGAGGAGGGAAGTGCCAATAGGTCAGGCAGATAGACTGGCATGCCAGCTAGAGCTGGGTTCAAGTCTTGGTGCTGCTATTTCCTGCCACTTTGCTGTGGTAAAGACCCTAGTCTTTTCTTAGGGATCTTTGGCCAGATCTCTTCTCTTGACTTCTGTGACTCTCGCCAAAATGGATAAATGAATATAATTCATAATTCTATATCATCATTACCATTTTCTATTCATGTATATATATATATCAGTATTCATATATTCTCTTTCCATGTATATAATCTTTCCATGTATATAAGTTCTCATATTTTCCTCCATATATACGTACACATAATCTTTCTATACATGAACATATATGAATTCTCATATATCTTACTATATTCCTATGAGTATTCTACTGCATCTCTTCCTGTGTGAGAAATTTTGATGACACATATATATGGATTGAGAGTAATGAAGACTGGCAGAGAACAGAAAGATTTACAAAGACTTTGGGTCCACTTTCTTGGTGCACCAATGATAGTCGAGAGATAGCCAGGGTTCAAGATGGCAGAGAGCAGACAGGATTTTCTGTGACTTCCTCTGACCTTCTCTCAAATGAACAGCAAATTAAGCCTCTAAACTGGTTTTGGAGTCAAAGAACCCACAAATATTTGGAGTACAACACATTCCCAGAAGAAGATACCTTGGAAGAACTCCAGAGTAGGTCTGTTTCAAATGGGGCAGGGGGACAATCTGCTAAGCCCAGACTGCAGCACAGGGAGACTGGGGCAAGGAGCTGGGCCTGGGAATCAGAGCGTTGAAGCTTCCATGTACCTGGGAATCTTCTGTGAGCCTCTTAGGCCACTCTATCCTGGTTGCAAACAGGTGGTTTGGCAGATTTGTCTTTTATAAAAAACAAATTGTAAACCACTGAGCCCTGGAAGAACGCTGGACCTAGCCGCCATTACCCGGCACTGGAAATCAATCGGCAGAACTGCCCCAGGGCAAATTAAAACAGCTGCCACTCCTTTGCATTGAGCGGACCTCAAGCCTTTAAAAAAAATGAATAAAAATCAAAAAAGAACTCTCACCACAGACAGCTTTTTATGGAGAGAGAAGAACAGACCTCAAATCCTGAGGTTCCTAAAGGCAAAGCAACTCCAGAAGAAGTCCCAAAGGGAGACATGAGTTGGTCCTCATTTCACAAGGCTTTCTTGCAAGATTGCATAAACGATCTTAAAAGAGAGTTAGAAGAAAAATGGGGAGATGAAATGAGATTATTGCAAGAAGGAATGGAAAAAGCATATAATGCCCTACAAAAGAAATATGAAAAAGGCACCAATTCACTGAAAAACAAAATTTGTGAAATGGAAAAAGAATGCAATGAAGAAAAAATTCAATTGGCCAATTGCAAAAGGAGCTAAAAGAGGTAACTGAAAAAAATAATACACTAAAAATTAGAAGTGAACAAATGGAAGTGAATGATCGAATAAGACTTCAAGTATCAGTCAAACAAAAACAAACAAAAAAAAAAGAAAAAATAGAAGAAAATATGATATATCTCCTAGGAAAAACAACTGATCTGGAAAATACATCTAGGAGAGACAATTTAAGGATTATTGGATTTCCTGAAAGCCTTGATGAAAAAAAGAACCTAGACATTATCTTACAGGAAATCATAAAAAAGAATAAATGAATACTGATGTATATATAAATATGTAAAGAGATTATGAATATTCATGAGATTGAGATTATAGGGTGAATGAATATTCATAAAGGAAGAGAGAGAATACATGAGTACTCATGTATATGAATACAGATAGGATATGAGTCCTCATATGGGAATATATATGAATTATCACATAGATGGATATTGAGAAAAATATGAGAATATGTATCCTGAATACATAATTGCTATTAGACTATAGGGGAATTCACACATATATATGAATTTGAGGCATATTAGCCTAGTAGCTCAGGGGAGCTACTTTGCTCCCCTGTACCTTGAAACAGCCTCTTATACAGTTTAGCATCCTCAATGCTCCATGTGAGGACCTGAAGGGGGAGGGAAACTGTTCCCTTTACTGAACCTGTGTTCCATTTATCACTCTGAAACTGTGTTTCCTTTTGATCTGTTATCCCTTTTGGAGTCTCAGCCCCTCCTGGGGAAGGCGTATCCACCCAGATAAGTTATCTTTCTTGGATGCCAGAGCCTTTGATTCAATTAGAAATCCTGGTCAAAAAGCATCCCCTTGAAGTACTGTTAATTCCAATAGGAGATCTGGGCTGGAAACTGATAAGCATCTAAGCCTGGGAAACTGAGTTCTGAAGCCTCAAGACTCCTTTTAAAGGGCAGTTTCTGGACTCCCTCCTTGCAGAGGGCCAAAGCAGGATCATGACAGGCCAAGGGACCTTTCCTTGGCATAGCTGCCTGCGAGGACCCTCAGCCCCCTGAGAAGTCATTCTCTTCTCAGTGCCAGACTCCATTTCCCTAATAGGACTTTGCCACTATAGCAGTCAGGCTCTTAGCAAACTGGTTTCTATCCAACAATAAACTTTCATTTTTGCCAATTAATATTTGGGAATAAGTGAATTCTTTCACTTTGAACCTGCGGGCCAAGCAATAGGAGATTTTAACAACTCTCTTATTGCCACCTAATCTCATCACCACCAGAATCGAAGGAATACAAACTTCATCAGACTCACCTGTTCACTTCCTTGGAAGGGAAGAATCCAACCAAGGGAGAAATGGTAGACTGGTGTTTGTTTTTTAACTTGATGGCATTTTAAATTCAACACGTCCTAAGCAGGAGTCATCACTTCTCCCCCCAAACACAGCTCCCTTCTGCACTTTCACATTACTGTCAAGGACACCCACCCTTCCAAATCCCCGGGGTGGCAAGCTCAAAGCTAGCTTCTGGCAGGAGAGCTCCCTCCTAATCTTGCCTGGGCCCAAGATTTCACCTCCTTCCCAGGCTGTTTCCTGCTCCCCCTTCACTTTCTCTTTAATGACCATTCTCTGCCCCTTTTAGGAGGGGAGCTCTTGGAGGGCAGGGAACGTCTTGCTTTGCTCCCCGCTAACCAAGTGAGGCAACACACTGGCTTCCTCCTGGCCCAGCATAATACCTCTCTGTTCCCTCTCTGGCTGTCTCTGCCTCTGTCTCCTTTCCCCGCCTCCATCTGCCTCTCTGTGCCACGTTCCTCCTTCTTCTTGCAGTCCCCAATCAGGGGCCGGCTCTTACTCCTATTGGAACCCAACAACTCTTGCATCCATCCCCTTTTCTCCACTCCCAGGATGCTTCTCCCCCGCCCTGTACCTCCTCTACTCAATAACGTCCCAAGCAGTCTCCCTCTTTTCTTCTGCCTCTTTCCCCTTTAATCCATGCTGCCTGTGGCTCCCAAAGGACACTCTAAGGCCGAGATCTCATCATGTCCCAGTTCAGCCAACTCTACTGGTTCCCAGTCTGTCTGGGACAGGTGCCTGGGGCCTACGAATGTGTTTTAAAACAGTGTCGATGACTGTTTTTCAACTTATCTGGTTTACTTTGTCATTTGTGTGCGTTATACTAGTTATATCATATTTATATTGTATATATTTATTATTCTTTTCATTTTATTGCTATATGTTATATATCTATTTTATAATGAATAGTCAAATAAATATATAATATTTACAAGTTGTTCTGAGAAGGGGATACCCCCTGCCAAAGGGTCCATCAGAGAAAACACAGAGAAATGTAAGAAACCCTGGTCTCGAATTAAATTCCAGTTCCTCTCTTTGCCATTGAAGGCGATGTAAATCTGGCCATAGCCCCCATCTTTCGCCTCCTGCCACAGAGTTCTTTTTCCCATTCTCTCCAGTCCTGCCAAAGAAGCCTTCTTGTTCCTCAGGAATACCACTTCCTTTACCATGGTTGTACTTCGACCCTCTCGAAGGTAGCTGGCAGGGTTCAGATCCCCCTCTGACATCGGGAGGATGTCTACCCCGGGCACGGGAAGACTTCCCCTGGTAGAATGGCAGATGAACCATCTGTTTCCCCGGCCGTGAAAGCAGCCGAAGCGGGCACCGCGGAGCCTTAGAGCTTGGCGAGACCTCAGAGATGCCCAGGGGATCCACCGCATCCCCCGGCTGGCGTCGGCCGTCCCGACGTCCGTCTGGCCACCGGACTTCAGTGTCTCTGGAAGGGAGGCTGAGGCTTTGCCCAACTCTGTCTCGCGTCAATCCAATTCCCATGAAAATTTAGACTGCTGTCCTTGGCCTTCTGTGACAATGAAGGACAACCACCACCAACGTGCCTTTGCCCCGCTTATCTCCCTGTCTGGAAGGCATCCCAGACTCCCCTCAGCTTAGCAGAACTGGTTTCCTTCAAAGGTCGCTTCAAATGCAACCTCCTGTAGGTGCTCGCTCCTTATCTCCTCAGGTTTGAGAGAGAGATTCTCCAGCCACGGAGCTTGCATTTTCTAAGCACTTTGGGCATGTGGGTGTTGGGTGCGTGTGTGCGCACGGGTGAGTGTGTGTGTGTGTGTGTGTGTGTGTGTGTACATCCACAAACATATATATTCATATCTTCATATGTAAGTGTGTGTTATCTCTAGCAACAGGACGTGTGCTCCTTCAGAGCAATTTTTCATCTTTTCCTTGGTGTCTCTAGCACTTGACCTAGGACCTGCACACACTAGGAGCTTAATAAATGCTCTTTGCTCAGTTAATTGGCATTTAAACAGACAGCGCAGCCTCTTGGTGACCCCTGGTGTCCAGAATGAGAACAGACAAAGAGGTCTGAGGAGTGCTGTCTCTTGGCCAAATCAGATGTTGAGTCATTGCGGGTCCCAGTCCCAGCGTTACCCTGAATCAGTTCAAAGTTTGCCAGATTTAACCGATGGGACTTAGCCCACAGGCTTCACGCAGGGACCCACTCCTTCCCTTTTATAACTAAGGAAGGGAAAAAGCCGATTGAGGCAGAAATGACTGGTTGCCTGCGATGTTGAACTCAGCGTCCTACAGGCAACTGAATCTCAACCTGCCCAAAACAGAACTGGGCATCTTTTCCCCAGCCTCGCCATCTGCAGACCCTCTGTCTCAAGGACGCCTCCATTCTCCCAGTTAACCCGGGAGGAGGAGATGCCTCCTCCAAGTTATTTTCTCCCACCTGGAGAGTGGCCTGGAACTAAGTGCCTGGACCCAAGCCTCCCCTTCATTTCCTGGCCTTCAGCTCTAAACTTTGCTAGCTCCGCTTCCCAGATTCCCTTTACGCATCGCCGTCCCCACGAGAAAGTGAGCTCTAGGAGGGCAGGGACTGTCCTTTCTTACTTGCTGGTATTTATGCCCTCAGTGCTTAGCACAGTGCCTGGCACATACTTAATAAATGGGTGATTTCTCTCTATCTCTCTATGCCTCTGTCTCTCTGTGTCTCTGTCTCCTATCTGTAGATAGAATCCATCTTCATGCTCCTCACTTTCCCTCAGCTCTCATCATATTTAGTCAGTTGCCAAGCCTATTATTACCACCTACACAACATCATTTGCATCTCCCTTCTTTCCACTTGTACATCCTCATCATTTTTCACTTGGGATATTGGAATAGCCTCCTAGTGTGTTCTCCCTGCCTCCACTCTTCCTCTT
This sequence comes from Antechinus flavipes, assembly GCF_016432865.1. Classification (NCBI taxonomy): domain Eukaryota; kingdom Metazoa; phylum Chordata; class Mammalia; order Dasyuromorphia; family Dasyuridae; genus Antechinus; species Antechinus flavipes. Next base: position 6,094,273 of record NC_067404.1, read on the forward strand.
CTCAATGCACCTTTCTCACAGCTCCTAAAGAAATCTTCCTAGAGCCCAGTTCATTCCTGGCTCAATGAGCTCCAGTGGCTACCCAACACATGCAGAATCAATACAAACTCCCCTGTCTCTAAAAACTAGTCATCACCTGGCTATATCTTCCCAATCTTTCCCTATCTGATATTATTACCCTTGATGTACTCTAGAATTCCCCAAAATTGGCCTGCTCGCCATGAATCACACAAAACTTCACACAACTAGGTAGTTCCCAGTTGCAAGTCTTTGCAAAAGCCGTTTCCTGTGTCTGAAGCACTTATTCTTACTTCTAGTTTTCCCATCACCCCCTCTTTCATAGGTTTTTTGATCTCCCTCCCCCAAAAGTTGGATCTCCTCATCACCACCACCATTAACTTACATTTTGTTCTTTTAATTGTTGAGTTGTTTCAATCACATCCAACTCTTCATGATTCCATTTGGGGTTTTCTTGGCAAAGATACTGAAGTAGTTTGCCATTTCTTTCTGTAGCTCATTTCATATACAGTAAACTGAGGCAAACGGCTTTAAGTGACTTTCCTGAGATTATACAGCTAATAAGTATCTGAAGCTGGATTTGAACTCACATCTTCCTGACTCCAGGTCGTGTACATGCTGTGTCCTCCCCGACATGTAAAATACCTGTGGAAAGAGGCTGTTTTATTCTGTCTTTGTATCCCCAGCATCTAGTACAAGAAAGAACATAAACCGGGAGCTCAATAAATATTTTTAACTTGTTAATTGCCACTGAGAAACAGTATGGGGTATTTTGTTGACATCTAATAAATGTACCAGATATTGCTATTTATTGATGTTTAAGTTAACATTTGATGTTAGTAATAGGTTAATTAATTTATTGATTTTAGTGATGGGGTAATTAATAGATTTTAGTGATAGGTTAATTTGTTGATCTTAGATTGATTGATCATTTTGCTAATATGTGAATTAATTGGCTTTGGTGATGGATTGATTGATTTTTTAGTAATGGGTTTATGGATTTCTTGATTTTAGTAAAGGGTTAATTGTTCGATTTGGTGCCAGGTTAATTAATGATAACAATCCATTTTGTATTTCCCCTCTTCCCTCCGCTCCAGAATTACAGAATCTCAGAACTGGAAAGATTTCCAAGGTCATTATTCCAACCTAAATGAGAATCCCCTCTATCATATCTCTTAACGAGTGCTTCAGTTTGAAGGCCACCAATGACAGGAAAGCACCCACCTCCCAGAACAGCCTGTTTTACTTTGGGACAGCTCCAAGAATAAGGAAATCATTCTGCACATGGAGACAGCATCTGCGTATGCAACTTTCACCGGCTGTTCCTAGTTCTGCTCTCTAAGGCTAAGTTTAATCTTGCCTCCTAGTAGTACTTCTAATATTAGACGACATTGATCTTTTTAAAAAATTAGCATCTTATTTTCCTCCAGCTACATGTAAATACTGTTACTCACATTCATTTTGAAAACTTTGAGTCCCAAATTCTCTCCCTTCCTCCTTCCCCTCCTGCATCACTGAGAAGGCAAGCAATTCGATATAGCTTCTACATATGTAGTTATGCAAAACATTTCCATATTAGTCAAGTTGTCGGCAGTCTTGCTGCTTGTGTGCATATATGGATATGTGTCCATATCTCCTGTTGTTTTGTAACACTAGGAATTTAGGTCAGTGCCCACCTGGCACTGGAAATGGGGAAGAAGCCCATCTCTCCTCCTGGCTGAGGGCTCATTATACAGGCCTGATAAGGAGCTAGCATGAGAGCCAACGGGATTTGTCCTTTCCTTGAAAACAGACCAGTCACTATGGCAACCCATGACCCAAACCAACGGATTCCCCCTTCACAGGCACAGAATTCTTCTACAGCAGGGACTCCTAAGTCTGCAGGGCAGAGGCTCTGCCTAGAGACCAAATTGGGAACCCCTTCTCCTGCAGAAATTTTGTCAGCATCCTGCTTCCCCCACCATTTCACACAAAAAAGAGAATTCAGGCAAGAAAGAATCCTGATGAATTAAAAGGAGAGGTCGCAGTAAATCTTAATATCCTAGCTTAGTGCTCTTTCCCATTCAGTCTCCACAGTCCCAGTGGAGTTGCAAGACTTGTCTGAGGATTCTTGGGGTCCATAATAGGATCCCCAGCTAAACTTTGCTGCATGGCCATCCCTTTAACAAGTGTCAGACATAGATTCTACCCAGGCTTTTTTTTAAAGAATGGAGGTACGGTTGGGAGCACTGTGCTGTATTCTGCTTGGAGTAAATCCAAGGTAGGGACCAAAAATTTGTAGGGATTTTGCCTAGGTCACCCTCAACCTTCTGCTCTCACACTGAAAGAGAATTGGTTGATGCTGATTCAGCCCAGAAACAGAAAAAAGGAAAGCCAAAGGAGGAAGTGAGCAGGGAGCCAGATTTGTGGATTCCACATCCCCAAGCAGAAACATCACAGTGAATAAGGGGAATTTACAGTCAGTGGGAAAGAGACCTGGCAGTGAGGGAGTGGACACCATCTGCATCCCTAAAATAACCCTTTGTAGACAGCTAGTCTCCCCATATCAGTCAGTCTCATGGAAAAATTTTACTGTTTCCTATGTCAGGTTCCCTCCAATGTTAAAGTATTTAATTTCTCAGGAAACTGATAGATCATCAATTAACTCTGCTCCTACCCAACTGATGAGAATGAACACACCAGGTTTGAGACTATATGGGAGTCTTCTAGTGCAAGGGATATCCACGGGCTCTGCCTTCTGGAAAAAATATGAGAAATATAGGACTAATGCCATACAGTTTTGAATGGCTTCTCAGTGATGGAGGTCAGAAAGAGCAAATCCCTAAGACATGCAAGCAATATGCATTGGGATCATTTCATTCATTGTATTAATATCCCAGAGCCTGGAACAGAGCTTGGGATATGATAGGTGAATAATAAAAAAATTTAATTTTCATTTTTTAAAATTTTGAGTTCCAAATTCTCTCCATCCCACCTTGAAAAGGCAAACTATTTGATGTCAGTTATGCATGTAAAGTCATGCAAAACATTTTTATATTAGCCATGTTGTAAAAGAAAACAGGAAAAAAACAAAAATCAAGTTTAAAAGTGTGCTTTAGAGTTCATCTGCTTTCTATCTGGAGGTAGATAGGATCTTTTCATCATAAGTCCTTTAGAATCTCCATGGATCACTGTATTGGTCACAGTAGCCAAGTCTTTCACAGTGGATCCTAGAATTCTCACTTCACTCTACATCGGTCTTCAGGTTTTTCTGAAACCATTCCTTTAAGTATTTCTTAAAGTGTTATGCCACAGTTCTCTTTTATTGTCCTGACTCAGTTTCCTTAATTATCCTGACCCAGTCCTGACTCAGTTTCTCTAAGTGTTCTGCATCCATTTATAATTGTCCTGCAAAACCTCCTCTCCCTCTTTATCAGAATATTTGATAAGGATAAAAGATCTTATGTTTTAGAATATCAGAATGCCTCTCCCCATCAGATACCATCTTATCAAGATGCCTCTCCCCATGTCCAGGGTGCCTGCCCCTATTATGTTATCCCTCTCTCCTGAGGCTCACCCCACCCTGTCAGAGTCCCATCCCTCTCTCAGCACCCTGACTCTGCCCCTGCCTCAGTCTACCCCCTGAGTCCTGAGTCTGAGCCACGTGTATCTATGTCATTGAGAACTCACATTGTTTGCTACATTCTTAGAGACGATAGTCTCATTCAGCCCTGGGAACAAACCATGGATCCATTTGGTCCCAGTAAATATCTCCCTTTTAATAAATTATTAAATACTCTCTAATCTCTATCTTGCCTCAGTTTCTCCGGCATTACAAAAACAAAATAATATTCTATCCCAACTGAGAAGATTAAGATTGATCCTGTATTATTTCTTTATTGATTCTATTTATAACGAATTTTGTCTTATAATGCTTTGTCGTGGTTCCTTATGAGATTCAGATGGTTTATAATGGGTTAAGTTTAAAAATCCAGCTCTCCTGCCTTAAGGGATTTGACTGACTTAAGGGAATGTGCATGAACTTACAAAAGGCCTAATATCTTTACCCCACCATCCTTCAAGGATGTCTGGTTTGTGGTACAAAAAGGTCTGGTCTGTTATCTCTAAACCTTGGAGCAGCACTGGAATAATAAGCACTGCTTAGTTTCACTCATTGCTAACCCCCATTACCAAACTTCCAACCAATCATGTTGTTCCCTAAACTTCAGTTCTGTAATTAATCATGTTGCCTCATTTCCATGTCACTTACCCTGCTCTGTTTTTTGTTCTCTACTCCCCAAAATCTATAAAAGGGGAACTGTTTCTTTGCTTGGAGTCTTTGGCATAAATGATGGCAGTCCATTGACCGATTTATTAACAAGCAGAATCCCCATTAATGTTATCTTGCTCAGAGATTTGTCTAAGTTTACCCTTTTGTTAAATATTAATTGTGACACAATCATATACCAAAACTTGTTTAGTCTTTTCACAAGGGGTATCCATTCAATTTCTAATTCTTTGCAACCAGAAAAAGAGCTGCTATAAACATCTTTGTATATATAGGTCCTTTTCCCCTTTTTTGATCTGTTTGAAATATAGAACTTGTAGTCTTGTTGCTGGGCCAAATGACACAGTATTATAAATTGTCAGACATAGTCCTAAATTATTCTCCAGAAGGTGGGAGCAATTCACAACTCCACCAACGGTGTATTATTGTCCCAATTTTTCTACATCTCCTCCAGCATTTCTTTTTTTCTCTCATATCATCCAATAAATCTGATAGGTATGAGATAGTATCTCAGAGTTGTTTTGATTTTCATTTCTCTAATCAATAGTGCTTTAGAGCATTTTTTCATGTGATTCTTGATAGCTTTGATTTCTTCTCTTTTAAAAAAATTTTTTATTGTAGCTTTTTCTTTACAAGATATATGCATGGGTAATTTTTCAGCATTGACAGTTGCAAAACCTTTTGTTCCAATTTTTCCCCTCCTTCTCCCCACCCCTTCCCCCAGATACATGTTAAATATATCAAAGTATATGTTAAATACAATATATGTATACATGTCCATTCAGTTATTTTGCTGCACAAGAAGAATTGGACTTTGAAGATTTCTTCTTCTAAAAACTACATGTTCATATGTTTTGACCATTTATTGTTGGGGAATGCCTCTTATTTTTATAAATTTGCTTCAGTTCTCTATATATCTTAGAAATGAGGCCTTTATCATTTTCCCAGTTTTCTGTTTTCTTCTTGTTTTAGCTGTATTAGTTTTGTTTGTGCAAAAATCTTTTAATTTAATGTAATTAAAATTGATGTAAATTGTGTCCCCTTTAACCTTTGGAGACCCCCTGATGTAAACTGTATTCCCCTTTGGGGGGAAGGGTGTTTCTGAGTCTCAAACTTTGAGAGGGGCCACACCCATTCATGATCAATAATCTCATTTAACTGGAGATCTTGGCCAGGGGCATACTCATCATCCTCTGTTGAATTGGAGATTAGTCCCTTGAACTGCTCCCAGCTGGGGGGGAGGGAGGCCTGGGCAAACCCCGATAAAGCCTCAGAAAACTAATAAAAGGCAACTCTGAACCCTGAATCTTTGCTTAATCCTAACAGGATTTTGCCCACTGGTGAAGATATTTTCTTCTCAGTGTAAACCCATTTTTACTAATTCCTAAACAGGACCCTGCCCACTAAGAAAGCTGTCTTCTTAGCAAGCTGTCTTTTTAGTGCAAATAAATCCCCTTTTGCCACAGACTTCAGGTTTGTAAATTCTTTGGCAAGGAATCTGCAACACTGACCAGAGAGGATCTCTTACGCTCAATTCTCACATCTCATCAAAATGATCAATTTTACTTCACATCATCCTCTCTGTTTTTTGTTTTATCAAAAACTCTACCCTATCCATAGATCAGACAGGTTAATTTTTCCATGCTCTGCTAATTTATTTATGATATCACCCTTTATGTTTATATTATCCATCTTTGGCTTTATCATGGTATATGGTGTGAGATACCGGTCTTTGCCAGATTTCTACCAAGCTGCTTTCCAGTTTTCCCAGTAATTTTTGTTAAATCTTGTCCCCCCAAACTTAAGTCCTTGAATTTATCAAACATTGGATTACTGTGGTCATTTACTAGTGTGTATTGTATACCTAATCTATTCTACTGATCCATTACTCTATTTCTTAGCCAGAATTTGTTTTCACAATAACTGCTTTGTAATATAGTTTGATATCTGGTACCGCCAGATGTCTTCCTTCTCATTTTTTTTTATCGATTCCCTTGATATTCTTGACTTTTTGTTCTTCCAGATAAATTTTGTTTTTTTCTAGCTCTATTAAATAATTCTTTGGTAGGTTGATTGGTATGCCACTGAATCAGTAAATCAATTTAGGTAGAAATAACATTTTTATTATGTTAATTTGACCTATCCATGAGCAAGTAATATTTCTCCAATTCTTTAGATCTGACTATTTGTGTAAATAATATTCTATAATTATGTTTATATAGTTCCTGGATTTATCTGGGCAATTAGACTACCAAATATTTTGTATTGTGTGAAATTATTTTAAATAAAATTTCTCCTTCTATCTTTTTTTGCTGGACTTTGTTGGTGAGATATAGAAATGCTGATAATTTAAGTGTTTGTGTCTGTTTCTTTTATATCCTTCAACTTTGCTAAAGTTCTTATTTGTTTCAGCTAGTTTTTTAAATTGATCCTCTATGGTTCTCTAAGTCTATGTAATCTGCAAAGCACGATAGTTTTGTTTCTTCATTACCTATTCTTATTCCTTCAATATCTTTCTTGACTTATTGCTATAGACAATATTTCTAGTCTAACATTTAATAATAGTGGTGATAATGATCATCCTTGCTTCACACCGATTTTATTGGGAAGGCTTCAAATTTATTTCTAGTACAGATAATGCTTGCTTTTTGGTTTTAAGTAGTTATTACTTACCATTTATATATTTATTCCTATTCTTTTTAATATTTTAATAGTAATGGGTATTACATTTTGCAAAAGGCTTTTTCTGCATCAATTAGATATAATTCAATAATTTTTGTTGCTTCTGTTTTTGGTATGGTCAACTATGATGATAGTTTCCCTAATATTGAACTAACCCTGCCTTCTTGGTATAAATCCCTCCTGATCATAGTGTATGGTCTTTGTGATATATTACTGTAATCTCTGCAGTGTTTTATTTAAAATTTTTGCATCAATATTCATTAAAGAAATTGGTCTATCGTTTTCTTTCTCTGTTTTTGCTCTCCATGATTTAGGTATCAAAATCACATTTGTGTTATAAGAGAAATTTAGTAGGACTTCTTTGCTTATTTATATAGTATTAGGATTAATGGTTCCTTCAATATTTAGTAGTACTTATTTGTAAATCCTTCTTAATCTAGGGATTATTTCTTAATAGCTCATTTATTGCTTATTCAATTTCTTTTAATATGAGAGTGTTATTTAATTATTCTATTTCTTCTTCTATTGACCTGGGAATTTTTTTGCATTTGTTAAATATACATCCATTTCACTTAGATTGTCAGTTTTACCGGCATATAATTGGGCAAAATAACTTCTAATAATTGTTTAAATTTCTTCTTCATGGGTGGTACATTCACCCTTTTCATTTTTGATGATAATAATTTGGTTTCTTTATTTCTTTTTTTTTTTAACCAAATTAATCAATGGTTTATCTATTTGATTGTGTTTTTTTTTTTTTCTTTCATAAAACCAGCTCCTGGTTTTATTTATTAGCTCAATGTTTGGGGGTGTTTTTTACTTTCAAATTTATTAAATTCTCTTTTGCTTTGGGGAAAATTTTAATTTGTTTTTTTTTCTAAGTTTTTTTTGTTATTGTTGTTGCATATTCAATTCATTGATCTATTCTTTAATTGATGTATGCTTTTAGAGATAGAAATTTCCCCCTTAAGTACTGCTTTGATTGTATCCCACAAATTTTAGAATGTTGTCTCATTGTTGTCATTCTCTTTAATGAAATTACTGATCATTCCTAAATTTTGCTCTTTAATCTATTCTTTAGGATTGGATTATTTAATTTCTTTTTTTTTCCTCTTGAGGATCTTTTTTATTATTATTATTATAACTTTTTGTTGACAGAACATATGCCTGGGTAATTTTTTGCAACATTATTCCTTGCACTCACTTCTGTTCTGATTTTTCCCTTCCCTCCGTCCACCTCCTCCCCTAGATGGCAAGCAGTCTTATGCATGTTAAATATGTTATTGTATATCCTAGATACAATATATGTGTGCAGAACCGAACAGTTCTCTTGTTGCATAGGGAGAATTGGATTCAGAAGGTAAAAATAACCTGGAAAGAAAAACAAAAAATGCAAACAGTTTATACTCATTTCCCAGTGTTCCTTCTCTGGGTGTAGCTGCTTCTGTCCATCATTTATCAATTGAAACTGAGTCTTTGTCAAAGAAATCCACTTCCATCAGAATATATCCTCATACAATATCGTTGTCCAAGTGTAAAGTGATCTCCTGGTTCTGCTCATTTCACTCAGCATCAGTTCATGTCAGTCTCTCCAAGCATCTCTGTATTCATCCTGCTGGTCATTCCTTACAGAACAATAATATTCCATAACATTCATATACCACAATTTACCCAGCCATTCTCCAATTGATGGGCATCCATTCATTTTCCAGTTTCTAGCCACTACAAACAGGGCTGCCACAAACATTTTGGCACATACAGGTCCCTTTCCCTTCTTTAGTATCTCTTTGAGATATAAGCCTAGTAGTAGCACTGCTGGATCAAAGGGTATGCACAGTTTGATAGCTTTTGGGGCATAATTCCAGATTGCTCTTCAAAATGGTTGGATTCATGCACAACTCCACCAATAATGCATCAGTGCCCCAGTCTTCCCGCATCCCCTTCAACATTCATCATTATTTTTTCCTGTCATCTTAGCCAATCTGACAAGCGTGTAGTGGAATCTCAGAGTTGTCTTAATTTGCATGTCTCTGATCAATAGTGATTTGGAACACTCTTTCATATGAATGGAAACAGTTTCAATTTCATCATCTGAAAATTGTGTGTTCATATCCTTTGACCATTTATCAATTGGAGAATGGCTTGATTTCTTATAAATTAGAGTAAATTCTCTATATATTTTGGAAATGAAGCCTTTATCAGAACCTTTAACTATAAAAATGTTTTCTCCGTTTGTTGCTTCCCTTCTAATTTTGTTTGCATTAGTTTTGTTTGTACAAAGGCTTTTAAATTTGATGTAATCAAAATTTTCTATTTTGTGATCAATAATAATCTCTAGTTCTTCTTTGGTCACAAATTCCTTCCTCATTTCACAAGTCTGAGAGGTGAACTATCCTATGTTCCTCTAATTTATTTATAATCTCATTCTTTATGCCTAGGTCATAGACCCATTTTGATCTTATCTTGGTATGTGGTGTTAAGTGTGGGTCCATGCCTAATTTCTGCCATACTAATTTCCAGTTATCCCAGCAGTTTTTGTCAGATAATGAATTCTTATCCCAAAAGTTGGGATCTTTGGATTTGTTAAACATTAGATTGCTATAGTTATTGACTATTTTGTCTTGTGAACCTAACCTATTCCATTGATCAACTAGTCTATTTCTTGGCCAATACCAAATGGTTTTGGTGACTGCTGCTTTATAATATAATTTTAGATCAGGTACAGCTAGGCCACCTTCGCTTGATTTTTTTCATTAATTCCCTTGAAATTCTCAACCTTTTGTTCTTCCATATGAATTTTGTTGTTATTTTTTCTAGGTCATTAAAATAGTTTCTTGGGAGTCTGATTGGTATGGCACTTTTAAATAAATAGATTAGTTTAGGGAGTATTGTCATCTTTTTTATATTTGCTCGGCCTATCCAAGAGCACTTAATATTTTTCCAGTTATTTAAATCTGACTTTATTTGTGTGGAAAGCGTTTTGTAATTTTGCTCATATAATTCCTGACTTTCCTTTGGGTAGATGGATTATTTAATTTCTGAATAATTTTTAGTCTATGTTTCCAATTAAAAATATATATATATATATGTATATATATGCTTCCATAGTCCTTTATTCAATGTAATTTCATTGTACTGTGGTCTGTAAAGGGTACAGTTAATATTTCTGTCTTCCTGCATTTGATTGTGAAGTTTTTACGCCTTAATACATCGTGATTTTTTTTGGTGAGGGTGCCATATTTTTTTTACCTTTAGGTAAAAAAAAGAGGTATGTTTCTTTCTATTCCCATTCAGTTTTCTCTCCAGATTTATTGTATCTTACTTTTCTAAGGCTCTATTCATCTTCTTGACTGCTTCTGCCTTCAGTTATTTTTTTAAGCATACGGGGATGCTTAATGAAGAGTAACTGCAAACATTTTAAAGTTAAAAGGCCTTTCAATAGGTAGTCCATCAACTGAATTGGCAGTGAAAATACCCTAGAATCTCTTCTGACCAGCGACCAGCTCTCCTAACTGTCTCGGGTTTAAAGCCCCCAAAGCTGCTGCTGTTGCTGGCTCCACCCCCTGGCCCCACCGTTGGCAGTTCATCCATGTGAGCCCCAAGCCAGCCTCCACTCCTGGGTCACAGACCTCTCCTTCCAACCTCTTCAGTGACCGTGGGTTGACAGAATGTCTCAGCCCAATTTTTTGTTGGCTCTGCCCCTCCAGAATTCAATTTGCAGGATTCTTTTAAATTCGTTTGGAGGGGGATATTGGGAAAGCTTGACTGGCTGAATGCTTCCTTTATTCAACCTTTTGAATTGTACTCGAGTCCAGTATTTTGAGACCTGGCGTTAGCTTTCTGACCTCTGGGGCTTCATTATCTTTATGTCATCCTTTCCTTTCTACAGCGATTAACTGCTTTGTCTCTTTGTTCAGTTACTGTGACTAACTGAGGCAAAGCAGCTAGCACTACAGTCAGCGCTACGGTGGCAGACAGCTAAGCTTTCCTGGGTTTGCATGTGTTCACACGCACTATCTAGTTAGGGAGAAATACATTTTATTTTAAACAATTCATACTGAGTATCTCCAGATTAGGCACTCTACATATACCATCTCCTGCCACAAGCCAGACGCTCGTGGGGGTGAGAGATGAGAGAAGCTGTCTCTCTGGGAAGGGTACACTTAGGGACCTAAATGTGCCTCCTCCCACATCCCCTAGTCTTGCACCAGGTACCTGTAAATTGCACTCATTCACTTTGACATGGTGGAAAGGCCTCTGCTTTGGGATTCAGAGTCGGCAAACATGGCTCCCTGCCCGGCTTCTCCCTTGGCTCTCCTTTCCTTCTGTATCTGGGCTGAATCAGAATCAACCACTTTTTGCAGTGTAGGGAGAAAGTGTGGAAAATAATCTATACAGAGTCTCAATAAATTTGGAGGGCCCTAACCTAGGACTGCACCCAGGCTGAATGTAACAGACTCTCACAGCCCTTGGCCCTTACCCCATTCTTTTAACATAACTGGCTACAGTCCAGGTCGAACATGTGCTGAAGGGAGGTGAGGGGAAAAGGAAATAGCATGTGGCAAAGTCACGTGGCAGAAGGGCAGAAAAATATGCTTCTCTAGCCAGTTCATGCATTCCTACTGGGACTGTGGAGGCTGGCTGGAGAAGAGTGCCAAGGGAGGGCACTGAAAATTACTGTGCTCTTCTCAATTCAGCTAGATTTTCTTTTTTGTCCAAAAGGGGGAGGATGGGAGGGAGCAGGATGCTGACAAAATCTCTGCAGAAGAAGGGGTTCCCGATTTGGCCTCTAGGCAGAGCCTCTGCCCTTCAGACTTAGGAGTCCCTGATATAGAAGAATTCTGTGTCCATGAAGGGGGGATCCACTGGTTTCATTCATGGGTTGCCATAGTGACTGGTCTGTTTTCAAGGAAAGGACAAATCCCGTTGGCTCTCATGCTAGCTCCTTATCAGGCCTGTATAATGAGCCCTCAGCCAGGAGGAGAGATGGGCTTCTTCCCCATTTCCAGGGCCAGGTGGGCACTGACCTAAATTCCTAGTGTTACAAAACAACAGGAGATATACACATATATCCATATGTGCACATATATGTATATTATGCACACGCAGAAAGAAAAAATGAGAGACAGAGACCGAGAGACAGGGAAAGAAAGATGGAGACAGGGACAGAGATGTAGAGACAGAGAGATTAACAGAGAAGCTGACTGCAGAGCAGAGTATATAAGAAGCTATGTAAAGCAGCCATGGGGGCAAGAATCAGGAGAAGAAACCAATGCTCCATTCATCAGGGCAGTCAAAGATTCACTCGTGACCTCCCAATTACTTATCAGTAAATCTATTCTTAGCCCAAATACATGACTTAATTCTTGCATTTCCCCCCAAAAAAGTCTTTGAATACTAAGGAACTATGCAGAATACAAGAACTTCAACACCAAATCACCAAATATCTTTCATATGCCATGTGGAGACCAAGGGACAATTTCCATAAGACAGTAACATAGAAATAGTTTAGAAAAAAAACTCAAAATAGGTACCTGAGAAGCTGTAATTCTATGAAAAATAGAGAATAAAAATAGCTAAATAAGCATGAGGGTCATGAATCAAAGAATAAAAATCCAGAACAGGTCAAAAGTAAAGATAAGTAATAAAAAATATTGTTCATGAGAATAGATCCTAAAATCTGAATTAGTTTTAGAAACAAATTTGGACACCATTGAATAGAAGAGAACAAGCCAGAAAGGGTGTGACTCTCTCTCCCCAAGATTCCATTTGATTCCAAACATGATTCATATCTGACAGTCAATAGTGTAGTCAGAATGTTAAAAGCAAGGCTCAAGATCAACCAGGTAAGGAAATTTCCTTTTCAGAAAGGAAACATGGGGAAATAAAGTCAGGAGATCTCTTCTCAGGCCATATCAAGATTGTCCTCACAACTTTTCCCAGGCACAGACATCCAACTTTAGGAGTTCCCAGAACATGCCATTTTCTACTATTGGATTCATGATAATTCAGACAACTATCCCTGCAATCAAAGCTCAAAAAAAAAAAAAAAAGTAAATTATAGTCCCAAGAGTTTTTACCTCATGTATTTTGGGACTTCAGACATACAGCAAAGTCTTCAGTTCCTCCTGCTGAGAATGTACCTTGATCATGAGCTGCCTCCAGCAATGTGGACCACTCTAGTTGGTTTTCTTCTTCATGAGCTGGATCACCCTAAATTCTAATGGAGGGATACAAGGATAGGGATTCATTTCTTTGGGGCAAGAACTCACCTGGACTGAAGAGCATATATTTTGAGGGCCAGAATAATCTCATCAATCCATCTTGTCTTTCAGAGATTGCTTTTTCACATAGGCTGGGCCATAAATGAGGAAATCCCAGACCCTAATTTAATAATTGGTTATTAATAATAGCAAAATAATTTCTCTCAATCCCATTAAGGAGAATTCTGGCAAAAATCTTGCGAGCAATGACTAAAAGACTCATCCCATTCAACCCCCCAAATCCTATAGTCCTTTTCCTTTAAATAAATAGACAATGGAGGCATCCTTGACCTCCTGCAGAGATAACTCCTCCTTTATTAATTTTTTTTTTTTGCTGAGGCAATTGGGATTAAGTGACTTGCCCAGGGTCACACAGGTAGGAAGTGTTAAGTGTCTGAGATCAGATTTGAACTCAGGTCCTCCTGAGTTCAGGGCTGGTCCTCTAACCACTGCACCAACTAGCTGCCCCCCATTCCTCCTCCTCTTGCCATATAAACATAAAAGACTTTTGTTACCCTTTATATGAGCAGTGGAACCGCTGCCTTGTCTATCTCTGCTGGAGTGTAAATACCAGGTGCTTTGCCACCTGAAAGGCCCTAATGGACTAATTTGAAAGGAGAGATTTGCCTATTAGCTAGGATAGCTTACAACAAATTAAAGCCCTTTAGGAAGCTAAAACTTCCTTTTGTCAAACAGTTAATGTTATTATTCTATAAGTAAGGTTTTGGTCAGCTGAGAATAATATAAACAGAAAACTTTCAGTTAACCAAAAAGTTGTAAGATGACTGGCCCTGATCGCAGAACAATAAATAAAAAGAATTAGAGCATACCTCTCTTGCAAGCAAACATAACCGCCATCACCAAAGCCAAATACAATAATGATCATCAATATTTTTAAAAAATCAAGTCTCCTTGTTTCTGGCAACCCACTCCCGCTGTTTATTTAATCAGCACATTTTGAATTCCAGCTGTCCTATGGAATCATTTGGTCCCTGAAAACATCTTCCCTTGGACATTCATTTTCAAGGAAGATCTGAAGGAGCTCTTCCTAGCAGATCTGCCTCTCTGGTGCCATGCCACTTGCAAAGATTTCCTATTTGATGCTGCTACAATCTGTCTTTTAAAAAAAACCTCAATACAATTTAATTCACCCTCCTAAATTTGGTTTTCCAGTAACCAGTTCATGTGGCAAAAACCAACTCAAACCTTATGGAGCTAATTCTATTACCAACAGAGATCTAAGAAGAACATTAAATTAGGAATTCACAATCCACCTAAACCTTCAGAGGATTTCAGTTTTTACATACCACTTGTTTTTTCTATCTTTACTTGAACCTTTTATCTGATATAGACAATGTCATCTATAGGCTGAAGGAACAATCTTAAAGAAAAGGAGCCTTGTAGATCTGACTTGGAAAATAAGCCCTCCTGTCTCTTACTATTATCCGTGAGAGACTTCAAAATTAGAAAGAAAAAAAACAAGATTTAAAAGTTTCTTTGCAATTATCAATATAATTTTATATGTAAAATCCTTAATCCAACATTGAGACTTGTTACTAAAATATACTCAAGGCTTTCTCACACGCATAGAGTTGTCAATGAGATTATCAGTCAAGATACATTGATGAAACAATGTTTGCCAGACATTGTGCTAAGATCTGGACATCAAAGATGGGTGATGTCCTGGGCATACTGTCCCAACTCCCACTTAGACTGAGGAGCTGGGTCCCCAGAGACTGGTTGCTTCCTTACCTTAGGGCTCTAAGCTTAGCCTTGAACTGATGAGAGAAATTATTCTAGGGCTGCTGAGCTTGAGTCCCCAGCACTGTGCTTCTTTATTCCTATCATGATAACTTATTAATATCAATTAGTCAGGTTCAGTTGATTAGCTTTTAGAAAAGGAACAGTTGGATTAAAAAATCCCCTCCCAAAGAAAAATCTGTAACACATTGTCTATCCAGTACATAGAGTCCCAGGGAAAATTAGCTCAAGTATGGAGAGTACATGGGGCAAACTCACAGGTACTTATAATCCTCTTGTTGAAGTCCTCAAAAGGCTGTCCTTTGGAAAAATACCAACTGCCACCCAATACAATTGCCATCTCAGTGCCCACAATTCTCAGTTTTGTTTTGTGGGTTTTTTCAGTCCTTTCCTCCTTTCCCACATTCCCAAGGGACTGGATTTCCCCAAAGGAAGGTGCCCTAGATTGTCCTAGGGTCCAAAAGAATACTCATTCTCTTTTTCCCCTGCCCTCAAAAAGAAAAGAAAATGTCCCCTCCTGCCAACTTTCTTCTTACTGTCCATGCTCAGAGTTGTACAGGTTCTCCACTGTGATGTCATTCTTAGCTCCTCACTGGTGTTCATCCAGTATAAGAAATCTTGGCCAAGTTTTGTCCCTGCTAGCTTCACATCCTGTCCTCATATCTGAACTATTGCACAATAGCCAAGCCTGGAGCTAGAGTAACCCCTTCAAAATCTAAGAATTGAAACAACCTAGAAGTCTTTTTCTTTTTAAATAGTATTCTATTTTTCTCCCATTATGTGTAAAAATAATTTTTAATTTTCATTTTTTAGAAAATTTTGAGTTCTAAATTTTCTCCCTCCTTCCATAAGATGGTAAGCAATTTAATATAGATTATAAATGTACAATCATGGAAAATCTATTTCCCTATAAGTCATGTTGTGAAAGAAGAAACGGTTTGCAAAAATACATGTAGTTTGCAAAAGGGAAAAAATTAGCCACAAAAATAAAGTGAAAATAGTATGCTTCAATTTGCACTCAGTCTCCCCAGTTCTTTTGGAATTTCCTTAGATCATTGTATGCTGAGAATAGATAAACCTTTCACAGTCAATTATCTCTATAATTTTGCTGTTACTGTGTAATGTTCTCCTGATTCTACTCACTTTACTTTGCATCAGTTCATATAAGTTTTTCCAGGTTTTTCTGAAATTGCTTATCATTTCTTAACAACTTGTTCAATCATTCCTCGATTGATAGACATCCCCTCAATTTCCAATTCTTTGCCACCACAAAAAGAGCTGCTATAATTATTTATGTACATGTGGGTCCTTCCCCCTTTTTTTGGTATCTTTAAGATACCGACAAAGTAGTGGTATTATTGGATCAAAAGTTATGCATAGTTTGATTGCCCTTTGGACATAATGCTTGGATCCATTCACAACTCCCCCAACAGTGCATTAGTGCCCTAATTTTCCCACATCCTCTCCAACATTTATCATTTTTCTTTTCTATAATATTAGCCAGTACGATAGATGTGAAGTGGTTCCTCAGAGTTGTTTTATTTGCATTTCTCTAATCAACAGATGTTTAGAGTATTTTTATATGACTATAAATAGCTTGGATTTTTTTATCTGAAAGTTGCCTGCTCATGTCCTTTAACCATTTACCAATTGAGAAATGACTTGTATTCTTATAAATTTGACTCCATTTATCTATATATTTGAGAAATGAGGCATGAGAGACACTTATGCAAAAATTGTTTCCCAGCTTTCTCCTTTCTTTCTAATTTTACTTGCATTGATTTTATTTGTGCAAAAAAAAAGTTAATTTAATAGAATAAAAATTATCCATTTTACATTTCTATCTCCCATTTGGTCATAATTTCTTCCCTTCATAAATCTGACAAGAAAACTATTCCTTGTTCTCCTAATTTACTTATGGTATCACCTTTTATGTCTAAATCATGTACCCACAACATAGCAGTCCTGAAGATAAGATGGAAGTAATTGCGAGGGAACTAGTTCAGTGTGATTCAGAATTCAGACAATCAGAAATGTTCCCTTCACAGATGGTGCAGGCAGTTCACTTCATCTAATTGTGTTCAAACTATTCTTTCCTGATGAATATAAACTGTTTGCATTTTTGTTTTTCTTCCTTCTGAAGGTTATTTTTACCTTCTGAATCCAACTCTTCCTGTACAACAAGAGAACTGTTTGGTTCTGCACACAAATATTGTGTCTAGGAAACACTGTGACATATTTAACATGTATAGGACTGCTTGCCATCCGGGGGAGGGGGTGGGGGAAGGAAGGGGAAAAGTCGGAACAGAAGTGAGTGCAAGGGATAATGTTGTAAAAAATTACCCTGGCATGGATTCTGTCAATAAAAAGTTATAATTATTTTAAAAAGCAAAAATTAAAAAATATATATTCTTTCCTAGTCCCCACAAAACTTTATTGTTACTGTACTAGCCTATCTGATAAGATGAACCCACTTTTCCTATATCTGCTGTCCTGTCTAAGTAAAGGGATTCCAGGGAGTGGGGGCTTTGACTCCAACCCTTACAGTCACAAAGACCAAGTGAGGTCAAGGGATAGTTTTCTTGGACAAGAGTATACAGCTTTTTAAAAAGGGTTTCATAAAGAATCTTTAGTCCAAAGGAAGTGGTAGCTCTGGATCCTTTTTTCTTGTTCTGGTATTTCCTGTCTCTCCACTCCTTTATATCCAATCTTCCTCACATAAAATGCAACAAAATTCAGCTTCTCATGATCTGGAAGTAAAACTCCTTTGCAAAGACACAAATCAAATAAAGACAATTTAGATGTAGGCAGAAAGTTCCCATTGTGGGTTTTCCAGTAGGGGATGTAGCCATAAGAGGTGGTTTGGAAGACTGGAACATGAGTTGAAAGGGGATGACTCAGCACATGCAACAGTCATTTAGGAAATAGTCAAATAGTCATTTCCTGGGCAGAGAGATCACTCCTTCCATGCATCCTTGTAACAATGTAGATAAGGTTTCAATTACTTGTGATTATATTCACTTTACACTAACAATGCCCTTTTTGCTATCTGCACAGTGCCAAAAGAGATCCCTTCTCTTCTGTATGGTTCACTCTTTTCTTTGACATGTTGTGAACCCCAAGAGCCTTCTTCTCTTGAAGGCTGTTGTTTCTCCTTCCTTGTTATGATTCTTACAAGGTACTAAGACAGTGGAATTGATAAAGACAATAATTATCTAATTTAGCATGGTTCAGTATGATTGATCTGATCCTACAAGGAGATGTTATGGGCCAGAACTTGAAACAAGGTACTAAGTGGAATTCAGGAGACAATGGTTAAATCTAGTTTAGGACTGATTTAATGCTACAACAAATAATGGTTTCCCAGTGATATAATGATTGGTATATACTCAGTATACAGTATATAAGCAAGAAGCTCTCAGGGCCAGACACAAAAGCCCACTAGAAGCTCTCGGGGTAGGAGACAGATTCATTCCATTGTCCATCTTTGTTGTGGCTGGAGACTCAAGCACAAATCTTTGGAATTTGAGGATACTCAGGAGCCAGAGCTCAAGTTCTCAGAACCAAGACTACAGAAGGCCTCTAAGAAAGCTAACCTGGCCCCAGGAAAAGAGACAAGACTTTGAAAGAAACAATAAAGGATTGGACTTTAACTCCTGGCTGCATTTGAGGTGATTATTACATTGAACTGAAATGAAGACTGCCTCCAGAAGCCCCCCAAGTAATCTGCTCACAGAGAAGATTATATTTTAGAGAAGAACAATACACTTCCTCTTCTTGTTCCTATTCTCTTTTTCTTTCTTCATATATTTAAAAATATTTATTTACTTTTTTAAGAAATAAAATTACTTATGGATTTTTTCTTTTATAAATATTCATTATGTCTCCCTTCCAATGCTGTCACCTCAATTGGGCATTCAAAACAAAAAAAAAAAAAAAAAAGAAAGGAAACATTAAATACTCATACCAACTATGTTATAGTCCCAACTAACAGCCCATCTACAAAATGCCTTTCCCAAACTCTCTTAATTCTACTGCTACCCCTTTCTTATTTCCTATTTACATGTACAAATTTATCTCTTCGTTGTCTCCCCCATTAGACTATAAACTTTTTGAGGTTAGGCACTACCTTTTGTTTCTTTTTATATCTCCAGCAATTAGTACAGTACTGGGTACATACTAGGTGCTTAATAAATGTTTATTGACTGACTGGCAAAGTTCTGCAAAACAATTCTCCATACTGACTATGGGCAAAAATGTACAGCTCATTCTGTCTTTTGGGTCCATCACCTCTCTGGCAGGAGAGGCTTATGACATTAGCATTTTTCTTTGCCATTCAGTGAGCCTCAAGTGCCTCAGAGGTGGTGGTAATGTTGGCAGACAGATCTTCAATAATAACATGAATAACCAGGGTGATTGCAATTTAAAGCAGTAAATAGTGCTTCTAAAACAGGCACCCTCTCCCCACTGAACTGCCCAATTTTATTATCCAGACTTCAATGCAAAAAAAAGGGGGAATGATTTTGCAAAAACTGCTTTTCAAGCTGATTCAGTGTTGACTACAGGGGTATTCTTTCCTGCTCAGCTGCCACCATTTAATCATGGATTTTGATAAATTCTGTATTCACTCCATTGTTCCAACCTCTCCCGTTGCTTTTTCAACAGCAACATTTGCACTAGAAATGAGTAATTTCCTTTTATTTTGATATACAGCCCATGAATCAGATATGAGGTCAGTGGATTTCATAACAGAGACAGACACATCTGTGTCAACTCTTTTTAAAAATTACATTTTATTCATATCTTCTGTTTCTTATTTTATCATAGGTATCCAAGTATTTCTCCTCCTTCCAGAGAGCTATCTCATGTCATAAATAGTATATTTTAGAGAGGGGAAAAATGTACAAATAAGTAATACATTGAAAAAGTCTAAAAACAAGCAAGGTATAGCACCTGTGAACCTCCCACCTCCCCAAAGATAGGGGTTGGAGTGGTTCTCATATTTCTTCATTCAAGCCCTGCTTGATCTTTATAATTTTATTTTTATTTTTTATTGTCTTGTTCTTTTTTCCATTTGCATTGTTGTAATTGTGTATTGTTTCTCGACTCTGTTTCCTCAAGAAATTAAATGAAAATTAAGTGCTTTGGTTTCTACTTCCATTTCTTTTTCCTTTATGTTGATACAATCTGTTTACCAGTTAAGAACAAAATATAAACAACAGGAATGAATCAGACTCATTTTGGGCCATTTATTTGACTCAAGGAAATGCCTGTATTTGTATCTTTATATCAATGTCATGAGAAATATGATAGTTGAATATTACATTGACAAAGATCTGAAGTCTTTCAATATTTCAAAAAGCATCTCTTTTATTTTTTTAAACCATCTCTTAGGAATATCACCCTCTTTTGGTTCCCCTACACACACATCGGGGACCCATATGCAGAGGAGAATTTTTATTTATGGGGACAGATATACATAATTCCCCATATTAGATACTTTAAAAAGGGATGCAGGATAAATTCCATCTGGTACCTCTAACTGATTTAACTGGCTTTAAAAGAGCAATTTTGAAAAGTTTTTTTTTAATTGTTAAATTTATTTTATAAAAGAACAAATACTCCCTTTCCTTGCCACTATCCCTTCTCCTCCCACTTCCTATATAGAACAAGAAGAACCGCAACAAAATAAAAGTCTTTACAAGAAATATGCATATTCCAGCCAAATACATTTTCACATTGGCCTCGTCCAGATATTCATGTCTCCTTCTATGTTGCAAGTCTTATCATCTTTCTGGAAGGATGTGGGAAGAATGATTCATTTTCAGTTCTCTGAACTTAGGCTTTATTATTTTATTAATCAGAGTTCTGACACAAAGCTGTCAAACGTGATTGCCCAATTAAAATGTGGGAAATGTTTAGCAAAATAAATACAAATACAAAACAATGTAGATAATATGATGTTATGGGCCAGAACTTGAAACAAGGTACTAAGTAAGTGGAATTGAGGAGACAGACAGTGGTTAAATCTAGTTTAGCATTGATTTAATCCTACAATAAATAACGTTTGTTGTAATATAAGGATTGATGTATACTCAGTGTGGAACATATAAGGAGGAGCTGTCAGGGCCAGAAAGGACAAGCACACTAGACACTCTCGAAGCCTCAGCCAGGATTCAGTCGAGGAGATTCAGAAGCCAGAGAAAGCAGCTTCAGCTCTCAGAACCAAGACTACAGAAGGCCTCCGGAAAACTAACCGAGTCCCAAGTGAAGGACACAAGACTTTGAAGGACACTATAAAGGATTTGGACTTTAATCCCTGGCTGCACTTGTGATTACAGAACTGAAACTAAGGCTGCTCCCAGAGACCCTAAGGAAACCCCAATGAGAGAAGATTATATTTTAGAGAAGAATATTACAATATGACTATATGGTTTTCTGAGTTAACATGCGGCAGAAGGAATTTAGTACCCTGGTTTCTACTTCAGTTTGACATCACTGTTCTAAATTTTTAAAGACTTTCCCCCTCTAATGTTGTTGTCTTTCTGTAATTCACTCTACATTTCATTCTTCATCCAATAATAGAGTTTTTCTAAATTTCCTCGGTAATGGTATATTTCGTCATTTCTCGTGGCACAATAATAATCACATACCACAATTCACATACCACAGTTTCTTAAGTTATAATCTGCCAGAAGGTGGGCACACCCTTGGTTTGCAATCTGAGACTAGTGTGTGGGGGGGAAAGCTGCTAAAAATATTTTTAAAATATGGATTCTTTTTCTTTGATCGCTAGGCTTTGGAGTGACATAGTAGGGTCAAAAAGCATACATCGTTTGGTAACTTTGGGAATGTTCTTTTAATGGCTTTCTGGAATTTCTGGACCAACTTGCATTTCTACCCACAATGCATTTGTGTGCCTGTTGTCTTGATAACCTTCCAACATTTGTCATTTTTCTCTTTCATTATCTTTGCCCATCAGAAGACACTAAGATAGAACCTGAGAACTTTACATTTCTCTAGGGATTATATTTAGTGATAGCTGAGATTTCTTCATTTGAAAACTGCATATTCTATGTTTGTGGCAGCCCTGTTTGTAGTAGCAAGGAACTGGAAATTGAGTGGCTGCCCATCAGCTGGGGAATGACTGAATAAATTATGGTATATGAATGTGATGAAATACTATTGTTCTATAAGAAATTATTGGGAGGATTGTAAAAATGCTTAACCCTGGGCAGTCACTTCATTTGTAAATGCCCTAGTACTACTCTGCATTCTTTACATTGCCAAGCTCTCCTAATTCCCAGGCCCTCAGAGAATCCTCTGGCCACTGACTTTTGCAGTGTATAAACCAATTTTACCCAGCTTACCTTTTTCTGAGGTCTTTAGAGGTCTCTGGCTACAGTTTCACAAACTGTAGTTTAAAAACCAGTAGCGCACTCAAGCCACGTGCAAACTTAAAGTCTTTTATTTCCTTGCTCATATTCTGCCCTGATCTCTTGTTGACTCCCACGTGAACACCAGGTGGGCGAGAGACCCACATGTTCACAACCTACTTCCAACCTCTCAGATACTCCCAGGTTAATGAGACAGACCTCTTCCTCCAGAGAGCTTATATAGGGTCTGTGAGGTCACACACACAGCCAATCATAGACGGAGACACTTCCCATTCACAAAACAATTTCTATGTGGTCAGAGTTCCCGCCCACGAAGGTGTTCCCTGTTTGCTCACAGCAAATCACATCCAGGGATCTCAGGGCTTCAAGGACTCTGTTTACATCCTGATTGCACTGGCTTGACCTTTCCTTGACCCTAACACAGGATGATTTCAGAGAGGCCTGGAGAGACTTACATGGAGTGATACTGAGTGAAGTACGCAGAACCAGAAGATCATTGTACACAGCAACAACAACAATATTATACAATGACCAACTGTGATTGACCTGGCTCTTTTCAATAATATGGTGATTCAGGGCAATTCCAATATACTTGGGATGGAAAGAGCCATTGACAGCCATATAGAGGATTATGGGGACTGAATGTGGATCACAACATAGTATTTTCACCTTTTTTATTGTTTGTTTGCTTGGTTGGTTGTTTCTTTCTTTCTCATGTTTTTTTCCCTTTTGATCTGACTTTTCTTGTAAGCATGATAGATATAGAAATATGTTGAGAAGAATTACACCTTTATGCTATATTGGATTGCTTGCTGTCTAGGGAAGGGGGTAGAGGAGGAGGGAGGGAGAAAATTTGGAACACAAAATTTTGCAAAGGTGAATGTTGAAAATTATCTTTGCATGTATTTGGAAAAATAAAAATCTATTATAAAAAATTACTACATGTTCATCTCTTTTGGTCTTCTCTATATTGGAGAATGGCTCTTAACTGTAGTAAATTTGAATTAATTTCTTATATACCTTGGATTTATAGACTCTTGTCAGAGAACTTTACTTCAAAGATGTTTTTAATTTATTTACTGCAATGATTTTTTTCCATCATACCTGTTTTTCTTCTGATTTTATTTAACAGCATTAGCTTTATTTGTGCAAAAATATGTCAATTTTATGTAATTTAAATTGTTTTTATTATTTCTAGCCTTCTAGCTTATTTAGTCGTGACCTCATCCCTTATCCATAGGTCTGAAAGGTCATTTCTATCTTGCTCTTCTTATAATGTCACTTCCTATATCTAACTCATATATCCATTTGAAGTTTATCTGGATATATGATATGAGGTTTGGACTATATTCCATTTGTGCCCAACTACCTTCTATTTATGCTGTCACTTTTTTGCCAACTCTTTCCCCAGTAACTGATGCCTTTGGGTTTATTGAATGTGTTTGTTTTCTTCTGTGTATTGTATTTCTAATTCTAACTCTATACTCAATCCAACATGGATCCACAAATTAACCTCTTTTTTTTAATGAGCACCAAATTATTTGAGAAAAAATTAAGAAGAAGTCCCCAAAGTTTAGAGCACTCTCCTTCTTGTGCTCCAACTACTGATCTCTCTGGCTTCCCTTAAGTCCCAACTAAAATCTCACCTTCCACAGCCCCTGTTAATTCTAATGCCTTCCTTCTGTTAATTATTTCCTTGCTTTGTATATATTTGTTTGCATGTTGACTCCCTCATTAAATTGTAAATTCTTTTAGGGCAAGCACTGTCTCTTGTCTTTTTTTTTTTTAGCATAGTGCCTGGCATATAATAGGCACTTAATAAATTTTGATTTACCTACTTTGTTTTCAGTTCTTTGCTACCACAAAAAAAAATTAGCTATATATATATTTATATGTATGTATGTATGTATGTATTGCTGAGGCAATAGGGTTAAGTGACTTGCCCATGGTTATACAGCTAAGAAGTGTTAAGTGTCTGAGGCCAGATTTGAACTCAAGTCCTCCTGCCTTCAGGGCCTGTGCTTTATCTACTGTGTCATCTAGTTGCCTCCAAAATTCCTTTCCAAAAATGATTGTATTAATTCACAGCTCTATCAACAATATACTGGCATTGTCCCATAATTCCCCCAACATTGACTATTCCCATTATTTGTCATCTTTGTCTATTTGTTTGGTATTAGGTGAAACCTCGGGGTTGTTGAATTTGCATTAATGATTTGAAACATTCTTCATATTGTTGTTAATGTTATGCCAAAGTTCTCTTTAACTGTCCTGACTCAGTTTCCCTGCACTAGTTTCCCTTGTCTCAGTTTCTATAACTGTTCTGTGTCAATCCCCTAAGCTGTAAATCTCCCTCTGGTACATTAAGACTAAGGACCAATTACTCTAAGGTTATAAATTGTTAGCCCAAGCAAGATAAACAAGAGAGTAGACCTCCTGACTCTTTTCTTTCCTCAAGAATTTACAATATCCCTCTAAAATATTCCAAGATATCTCTGTGTATTCAGACATCCTGTCTCTGGGTTTTTTTAGAATTTATGGCCTCCCCCATCCTGACAGCTTCTTACCCCTTCCTTTGTTTAGAGAAAAGGTATTTAAGAAGTTGAGGTTCCTCCATTCAGGGCTGGAGGCGGGAGGCTGGCGACTGGTGGCTGGATGCTGGATGCTGGATTCTTTGGGATGACAGTCTCCTCCAGCCCTGGGACCAACATGGATTCCTTGGTCCCAGTATATCTTTATCTCTGTCTGACTGGATAATTTGAGATGAGAGTCCTGTCCAGTCAATCTTACTCTCCCATTAATAAAATATTAAAAATTCTCTAATCTCTCTCCTGCCTCAGTTTCTTCAGCATTACAGTTAATAGTTGGAATTCTTGAGAAACATTTATTATCTTAGACTACTTATAGATTGAAGAATGTCATATTGCGTATCTATGCAAATGTTATACAGTTTATATATCTTTAACACCAAAACCTAAACCCTTATGAAATACAAAGATTTTTTCCAATTCAATAACTTTTCTTTTGTATATATGGAAGCTTTTTAAAATTCTTATAATCAAATTATTCTATTTTCTCTATATTCTCATTTGTAATTGTTTTAATTAAGAATGTATCTCTTACTCTTGGTATGTGAATATAATGGAATATTACTATACTCTAAAAAACAACAAATATGATGAATATAGAGAGGAATGTAAAGAACTATGTGAATGAATGCAGAAGAAATAAACAGAGCCAAAGAAGTAACATTAGGTGAAACAATCACCACAAAAAAATCACAAGCGAATGCTTCAAAGTTACAAAGGATATACATGGCTCCAAAATAAGATATGAGAAGACACATCCTTTATTGAAGTAGGAACTTTATAGCTCTGAACTTGCTTGTATTTTCTATTTTTCAGGGATTTGGGGGTGGATGATTGGTTTTTGTCTCATTTTTACTTATTTTCTCTTTCAAAATATTCTTTATTCTGTAGAATGGCTTTCTAGAAAGGGAAAGGACCACAGAAGGTAAAGTGGACAAGTTTGATTATATATGATTTTTTTAAATTGCACATTCAAAAATAAAGCAACCAAGATAAGAAGGAAAAAAAGATAATTAGGTAGAATTTGTCACAGCAATTTTCGGTAATAAGGCTCTCATTTCCAAGATATGTAGAGAAACAATAGGAATTTCTGAAAATAAGTATCATTCCACAATTGATAAATGGTCCAGAAATATAAACATTTATATGGTTCCCAAAAGAAGAAATTCAAAGTATTTATGACCAAATGCTCCAAATCACTACTATTTAGGGAAATCCAAATTTTCTGGGGATTTAGCTCACTCTGGTCAGATTAATAGAGTTGACAGAAAAAGGAAAAGGGACAAATGTTGGAAGGACTTCAGGAGAAGAACACTATTGAGAATCTTCTGGTGGACTTGCAAATGGGTCCAGTTATTCTAGAAAGCTATTTCGGCTAGGTGGCAGCTAGGTGGTGCCATGGATAGAACACTGACTATGGAGTCAGAAGGAAGGCAATTTAAATCCAGCCTGAGACCCTTACTAGCTGTATGACCCTGAGCACAGCTTAACTCTACTTCAGTTCCTCATCTATAAAATGAGCTGAAGAAGGAAATGGCAAACTAGTATCTTTGCCAAGAAAATCCCAAATGGGATTACAAAGAATCCGATACATTGAAACAATTCAACAATAATTGAAGCAATATTGAAATTATGTCCAAGAAGTTACTGAATTGTGCATACTAGTGATAGCACAACTATATCTATATTCCATCAATATCAAAGAAAAAGGAAAATGACCCATATATATGAAAATATTTGTTGCAACTCATTTTGTGCTAGCTAAAACTGAAAACTAAAGGGATATACATCAATTGAGAAATGAATTTGTTGATGGTGATCCTTCATTCTCAAAGACAACCAATAACATCAAGAGGATGTTTGTGCAAAAATAGAATTTAAGTGAGGCAGAGCTGTGCAAAGTTATTAGTCTCACTCTCCCCTCAAGAGTCATTGAAGTCCAGTGGTAAAACAAAAGTCAGGACAATTAGTGATGGCCCAGTGAGAAATGACTAAGTTGTGGTACAAGAATGTTGCAGAATACCATTATACCTTAAGAAATGACCCAAAACATGATTCTTTCCAACAATGAGATTATTCAGGCTAATTTCAACGATCTTGTGGTGAAGAGAGCCAGAGAAAGAACTGTGGGAACTGATTGTGACCACGACAGCATTTTCCCTCTTGTTGTTTGCTTGAATTTTATTTTCTTCTTCATTTTTTCCTTTTTGATCTAATTTTTATTGTGTAGCAAGAGAATTGCATAAATATATATATGTACATATATTGAATTTAATATAATTTTAACATATTTAACATATATTGGATTACTTGCCATCTGGGGAGGGGATGGGAGAAGGGGGGAAATTTGGAACACAGGGTTTTGCAAGGATCATCATTGAAAAATTATCCATGTATATGTTTGAAACTAAAAAGCTTTAATTTTAAAAAAAGAAAAAAGAAGAAATGACAAAAAGAGACACTTTTAGAGAAACTAAAGAATACTTATATGAGCCAATGTAAGATGAAGTGAGAACAATCAGAATAACAATCTATACAATAATAATAACCTTGTAGAGACAATTTTGGCAGCCTTTAGAAATAGGATTAATTCAATGACCAAGAAAAATTCTAGAGGGCCAAACTCTGCACTGACCTCCTCTTCAAGAGGTGATAAACTAGGGACCTGTATGTGCAAGAATGTTTGTGGCAGCCCTCTTTGTAGTGGCCAGAAACTGGAAACTGAGTGGATGCTCATCAATTGGGGAATGGCTGAAAAAATTGTGGCATATGAATGTTATGGAATATTATTGCTCGGTAAGAAATGACTAGCAGGAGGATTTCAGAAAGGCCTGGAGAGACTTACATGAACTGATGCTGAGTGAAATGAGCAGGACCAGGAAATCATTATATACTTCAACAACAGTACTATAGGATGATCAATTCTGATGGACATGGCCATCCTCAGCAATGGGATGAACCAAATCAGTTCCAATGGAGCAGTAATGAATTGAAACAGCTACACTCAGAGAAAGAACTTTGGGAGATGACTATGAACCATTACATACAATTCCCAATCCCTCTACCCTTGTCCGCCTGCATTTTTTATTTCCTTCACAGGCTAATGGTACACTACTCCAAACTCTGATTCTTTTTGAACAGCAAAATAACTGTTTGGACATGTATATTAATATTGTATTTAATTTATACTTTAACATATTTAACATGTATTGGTCAACCTGCTATCTGGGGGAAGGGGTGGAAGGAAGAAGGGGAAAAATTGGAACAAAAGGTTTGGCAATTGTCAATCTTGTAAAATTACCCATGCATATAACTTGTAAATAAAAAGCTGTAATAAAAAAAAAAAAGAAATGACCAACAGGATGACTTCAGAAAGGCCTGGAGAGACTTACATGAACTGATGCTGAGTGAAATGAGCAGGGCCAGGAGATCATTATATAGTTCAACAATACTATATGATGATCAATTCTAATGGACATGGCCCTCTTCAACAATGAGATGAACCAAATCAGTTCCAATAGAGCAGTAATGAATTGAACCAGCTACACCCAGAGAAAGAACTCTGTGAGATGACTATGAACCACCATATAGAATTCCCAATCCCTCTATTTTTGTCCGCCTGCATTTTTTATTTCCTTCATAGGCTAATTGTACACTATTTCAAAGTCCGATTCTTTTTGTACAGCAAAATAACTGTTTGGACATGTATACTACTATTGTATTTAATTTATACTTCAACATATTTAACATGTATTGGTCAATCAGACATCTGGGGGAAGGGATAGGGGGAAGGAGGGGGAAAATTGGAACAAAAGGTTTGGCAATTGTCAATGCTGTAAAATTACCCATGCATATAACTTGTAAATAAAAAAAAAGAAGTGACAAACTCAAGGGGCAAATTAAGACACATTTTGGCAGGTATTGCCAGTGTGAAAATTGATTTTGCTTGACCATGTTGGTTTTTGTTACAAAGGTTTTGAAGGGGAGGGGAGAAAGAGAAAAAAATTTAATTTAATAGTAAATTATTTTCCAAATATATGCAAAGATAGTTTTCAAAATTCATCTTTACAAAACATGTCCCATTTTTTTTCTCTCTCCTCCCACTTTCCCTGTCTCCAAGAAAGCAAATAATCCAAAAGGGGTTAAACATGTTCAATTGTTCTAAACGTTCTTCCATTTGTCATGCTGCACAAGATAAATCAGATCAAAAGGGAAAAAACACAAGGAGGAAAGCAAATGAACAAACAACAAAAAAAATGATCCACATTCAGTCTCCATAATCCCCTTTCTGGATATGGATGGCACTTTCCATCCCAAGTCTATTAGAATTACCTTGACTCACTTCATTGTCGAAGAGTCAAATCCATTACAGTTGAGCATCACATAATCTTGTTACTGTGTACAATGTTCTCTTGGTTCTGCTCACTTCACTTAGCATCAGTTCATGTAAGTCTTTTCAAACTAAAACAAATTTTTTCAATTAAAATTTTATAGCACTAGGAGGAGAGTGCTGGAACTGCCCAGAAGGCTCTAAGCCATTCTGTACTTCTCTCTCTGTATTTTAACCTACATTTACCCCTCCCCTGCATGTCTATTCATTGATCAGGTTCTGGACTCTGGGGTTCCCTTTATGGATGCCTGGTTTGGACATAGAACACTTAAAGATTTGGCAGAAGCATCCTTCTTTCTCTTTCTAGAAATTTTTATCTCCTAGAAGAGGGCATCTCTAAGACCTAGTGGAATGTCATTTTCACACAATCCTCCCTCCTTCCTCCGTTGGTTTTTTCAAAGAACTTCTCCCTCTCTTTGTTGGGAAGGCATGATTGAAGATATTTCTGTAAGTCACTTTGGGCTCCAGTTTAAAGGGTTGCTTTTTTTGTTTTTAGTCCATTTGGTTTGCTGTTCAAACTGTCTGCCTGGTTCTTGGCTTTGACACCAAAGATGAAGCACATTCCACTCTGAGGTCCATCTTCAATGCTGGGCACAGTTATCTAGCTATCTTCAATTATACAGGCTGATGAGGTTAGTCTGAAAGCTTAAAACAAAATGGAATCAGTTATGCAAAATTAACAACTCATCTTAATAAGGTAATAGAATTTATTTTCACTATATTATCAGGTATACTAAATTAACCAATTTATTCCAACTAGCTTATAGAGATAGTAAAACATTCTTGCTATATTCCACCTTCTGAAATAAATTCAGATTTGGGATGATCTGTATCAGAGGTATTATTAATAAAGTCCAAATAGTCATTCTAATCATGAAATGTTTACATTGCTTAGAATTTGAAAATGGCATATATTAAGTGTTAAAACATTTTTAATTAAACCAGGATTCTTTTAATTGTCCCGGTGTGTCTCAGGGCAAGTCTACTGTGGCCCAAGTCAGTAACCAACACAAGAGCAGATATTATACTATTCTTTTATAATCTTTCCATTCTTGTCAACATTCAGCAGTCCGTTGCCTGGCCCTAATCAGCATGCCACTTTTAATTTAACTTTCCCTTTATAAATTCCATCCTTCTGCATTATTTCTTGCTGATGCTTATGCAATTGTTGCTGTATCTTGGTCAGGTTATGTTGTATTTCTTCAAATACAAAGATTATATCCCCTCTCCTTCCAATGGATTGCTTAAGAAAGGATGAGGGTCTTTCTGCTTGCATGTCAAATCAATAAAATTGATAAATAAAGCAATAAGCATTTATTAAGTACCTACTATGAACCAAGCACTGTGCTAAAATCTAGGGATAAAAGGAGACAAAAGATGGTCAAGCTTGCAATTAATGGGTCAAGATAGTTTGAGATCCTCTTTCCAACTGTCTTATTGTTGGTGTAGTTACTCTAAGATAGCTGCTCTAGAAGTCAAAAAGTCAGGATGGCCAGATGCCAATGCAAATGAGTTCTGTTTTGGAGTAGTCCAAGGATGAAGCTCTTCAGGATGTGGTGATCTCACATACTGTGCTTCCACAGTTATGAATTATCAAAATAGAAATCAGGCAACCAAATCAGATGCTGGAAAAATCATTGTGGATATTATAAGTACAATGTCTGAGTATATTCTCTAAGTGAGGAGAAATTTCTTGCTCTCTGTAGTTATGGAGTAGTTAAAAAAAGTAGTGCCAGATTTATATCAGTTTATACCCATAGATATGTGTGTGTAACTATGTCTTTCTATACTCTATCTAGTGAGGGCAACGAATATTCCAATTGATAGACAAACAAAAGTCCACATTAGGAGGGGAAGCATTTGTGCGTCCTGATGAATAGAGCCATCCTTCTGACATTGATCTGATGATCGTGATCCAGCCATTTTGACATCCAGTCGTCCATGGTGCAGTCTTTTATGATGCCAAGCCCTACTTCTTTACTTTCTATAAACATGTCCATGTCTCTGTTAACTGTCTGCTATATGCCAGACATTGTACTAAGAACTGGGGGTACAAAAAAGGCAAGAGGTGCTTGCCCTCACGGAGCTAAAGCTTAGAAACAGGATCTAAGAGGTGAGAGAAAGTAAAAAATAGATAATGCAATCTAGGTGTTCAGTCTGGGAGACTGGGGGGATGGTAGTGCCCTAGGCCAAATTAGGAACGTTCAACATTTCTCCATTTGCTGTAATTAATGGTTCCATGCAAAGCTGATGTGATGTTAGCTGGTGAAGAACCTCTTTTTTCTTGGTGGTAAATGTCAGACCAAATTTAGTACAAGCAGCAGAGAACGGATCCATATAGCTTCAGAGGCTGGATTCAATACACAATCATCTGAGAACAAAAAATCACTCCCTCCACTTTAGCCTTGGCTTGTAGGCTTTTCAAATTAATTCACCTGTTGGAATCTTTACAAACTGCTAACTCATTAGAGTTGATAGATTATTGATCTGATCTTACAAAGAGATGTTTTGAGCCAGAACCTGAAACAAGGTACTAAGTAGAACTAATTAATACAATGCTTGTGTTTACACCTTTACTCATTGGAGTTCACAAGTATGGGAGATTCACAAAGTAAACTTTGTAACTTTGTGAATTCACACCTCCCCTGAAGCTCTTAGGGCCAGAGAGCACTATGGGAGAAAACCCATAATCCCTCTCTCTGGTATATAAGAAGAAAGCAGAGGCCCAGTGGGGATAATTCAGCCAAATTACATGAAGAGAAGAGCGTCAAGTCAGAAGAAGCCACGAGTCGGAGTTGAGCTGAAGATTGAGAAGGCTCTCTCAAAGGCACAACCAGATTCATCTTCATCTCACACCACTGTGGTGGCTGGGCTCCTGCACTTCCCCCACTGAGACCAAGCTGGTCTGAAAGACTTTCCAGAAAGCTAGCTGAGCCCCAAGTGAAGGAGACAAGAGATTCATTCCATCTTTGTGCTGGCTGGAGGCTGAAGAAAGCAGAGGCAGAGGCTGAAGGACAGAACCTTTGGATTTGGAGACATTCAGAGGGAGCTCTTGGAACCAAGCAGAGAGATAGGCCTCTAAGCTAACTGGGCTATAGTAGAGACAATAAAAGATCTGAACTTTTATCACCTGGCTGTGTTTTGGGTGATTATTTATTCTGAACTGCAACTAAGGCTGCCTCCAGAAAACCTCCCTGAGAAACCTGCTTTCTCCCAGAGAGAACCATCATATTATATTATTGTAAAGAAGAAAAAGAACATCACATTCACCAACATTGCTGTAGTTGACTTTGAGATTGTTTTCGTCTTTGTTGATGGCATCTGATAACATCACCAAAGATATCACGCTAAAAAACATGGGAGCAAGCCCACAGCCCTGTTTCACTCCATTGGTAACAGGGAAGGCACAAGAGCACTCCCTGTCCATTTTCCAGAACTTATACAAACATGCCATCATGAAAATGGTGTACAATACTGGACACTGAGGTCCTTTCTTGAACTAAACTGCCAAGTATTCAAACTCTACTGTGGAGAGTGTAATTCCAATTGAAGAGGGAACCCCAAAACTGAAAATCCTTAAAGGAGAAAACTCTGCCTCAGTGAGGAGACTCCACCCCAAGCACAAACAGTTTCATCTTTGTAATCTGGGTGGGGTCAGCTCAGTCCCCAAACCCATTGAATTCAATTCAAATTCTTGCCCTAGCTGAAACCCAGCAAAGAGCCCCTCATAACTCTAGGCCTGGACAGGTGCAGGTTTAGTCTTAGGGAGAACAAACCACCTAAAAAAAGGTCAGGCTCTTTTCTCTGCACACTTTCGGCTGCAAACCCCAGAAATGTTATTTCACACTGAAAATCATTATTTCACACTGAATTTTTGACTCATGCCCACAGCCTTCTCCAAAGAGAAGAGAAGGGACCTTATTGTTGCCATCAAGTATGAGGCAATTACGTCTTTTGACACAAAAGAAATGCTTCCCTCAATGACCTGCAAAGACGTCAAACTAGAAACAGCAGCATGCTTTACAGCATCTATTCTCCTTTTGGGAGGAGAAGGATGACATAAAGATGAATTATACACTTAGAGTAGATGGCTTTCTCACAGAATATAGCTGTCAAAGGAAAGGGAGATCTGGTGAGACATAGGATGGCCAGATCAAGTGGGTGGTTTGGGGATTTTGATTTGTTTTTAGGATAGAGATGACATGGGTGGCTTGGTAGAGGAACAAAACCTTATTGAAGAAAGTAATATAGCCAAAATCCAGAGTTCCCAGGTCAAGAAAAATATACTATAAGTAGCCAGGGGGAAAGAATTCAAGTACCAAGAGGCCAGAATTAGGATCAAAGAAGATTTAGCAGCTACCAATATAAAGGAACAGAGAGCTTGTAATATGATTTTCCAGAAGACAAAAAATAAAGGCTTAGAACAGCAACAAATAGATATTAAATGAAATAGAGGACTTCCAAGACTTCCTTATGAAAAGATTAGGGATGAGGAGAAATTTTAACATACAAACACAAGAGCCAAGAGAAGCACAAAAAGGTACATGTGAATAATAAAATTTAGGACTAAAGAAAATTAAACTATTCATATTGCATTCATATTACAATGACTACATGTAGTCCCTCAAAACTATATTATCACCAGGGGTCTTAGAGGGAGGCTAATTAGACAGAAATCTTTATTCTAATTCCTTCATGTTTAGATTATCTCAAAAGAAGAATGGAAAATATGGAGAAGAAGAGTGCTCTGGCAGAGAGAGGAAAGAAGAGAAAGAATGAAGAAAATTGTCTCACATAAATGGAATATACAAAGATAAGTTTATGCAACAAGGAAGGGACAGTGCAGGGTGAGGGGAGTGAGTGACGCAAACTTTACTTTTATCTGAATTGATTAAAGGAGGGAAGGATATACATACATATAGTTGGATACAGAAACTCTACTCAGTAGAGAAATGGAGAGAAAGGGGTTAAGAGACAGGGATGGGGTGGGGGTGGGTAATATGAGGTATGATAGATTAAGGGAGGTATTTTACAAAGCAAAACATACTCTTTTATCGCTGGTCATCCCAGAACATTGCTTTACTTAGGATATAGTATATTTCATTTTGTTCATGGAGGACTTTCCAGTTTTTTCCCCCCTGAGAGCATCCTGCTCATCATTTCCCAGAGAACAATAATATTCCATCAAAGAAACTTACTTCAAAAAAAATTTTTTTACAATTATTATTGCTAATTGTATTTTCCCTCATTTATTCTCTCTCTCCTTTCACCCTGTCCTTCCTCAAAAGTCTTTTGCTACTGACACTCCCTCCCTCAATATGCCCTCTCTTTTATTATCCACTCCCTCCCTCTCATATTCCATTCCTTTCCTATTTTCCTGCAGGATAAAGATAGATTTATATACCCTATTAAGTACCTATATTATTTCCTATTTGAGTCAATTCTGATGAGAGTAAGGTTCATTCACTTACCCTCTCTTCCCCCTCTTCCCCTTCACTGTAAAAGCATTTTCTTGCCTCTTTTTTTATGGCAGATAATTTGCTCCATTCCACTTCTCCCTTTCTCTTTCTCCAAATACATTCCTCTCTCACCCCTTAATTTGATCATTTTTTTAAAGAATATTATCCCTTCATACTCTCTCCCATGCCCTCTTGTCTATAATATACTCCTAATTATCATAATAATGAGAATGTTCTGATGAGTTACAAGTATCATCCTCCCATGCAGTAATGTAAACAGATAAACCTTATTAAGGCCTTTATGATATCATTTTCCTGATTACCTCCTTATGTTTCTCTGAGTCCTGTATTTGAAAATCAAATTTTCCATTCAGCTCTGGTCTTTTCATCGTGAATGCTTGAAAATCCTCCACCTTTTCCTCTGAAGCAAAACTCAGCAAAACATACTCTTAAAGAGAGGGCAAAAACAAACTGAGAAGGAAAACTAGAAGAAAACAGGATGGTGGAAAATCCACAGTTAATCATTATTGTGAATTTAAATGGACACACTTGAAATAGAAAGATATATACAGAGTTAAAATAAGAAGTTGGAACCAAATCTATTATGCTTCAGCTGAAATTTTTTTTAAAAAGGCAGGGATAGCAATCATGACCTTCGACAAAGCAAAAAATAGACCTGATTTTAAAATGTAAACATGGAACCTAGATTTTACTAAAACATACCATATACAGATTACCAACAATATTAAACATATATGCACAAGTGACATAGCATCTTATGAAAGTGAATATCAGGGGAGAAGAAGTTAAAGAGATGGATAAAATTTTAGAAAAGTTAGATATAATAGATCTCTGGGGAATATTGAAAGAGAATAGAAAGGGGTATAATTATTCTTTTAGCTGTGCTTGGCACTTTCAAAATATTAACCGTATATATTAGGCTATGAAAACTTCATAAGCAAATGCAAAAAAGTAGAAATATTAAATGTATCTTACACTAACCCTAATGTAATACAACATTCAATTAAGTACCTTTGAAGCAAAGATTAAGAATTACTTGGACATTAGATAACTTAATCCTAAAGGATGTTTGGATTATTTCATTAAAGTTAATGGCAACAATAAAACAACATTTCAAAATTTGTGGGCCACAGCCAAAGTAGTACTTAGGGGAAATTTTATACCTTTAAATACTCACATCAGTAAAATAGAGAAAGAACAGATTAGTGAATTAGAAATGCTAGAAAAAGAACAAATTAAAACCCCCAAAATGGAAATACTGAAAATCGAAGAAGAGATTAGCAAAATTGAAAGTGTTTAAAAATTGGCATAATAAATAAAATTAGGAGCTGATTTTCTTCTTACTTGCAATTCAATTGTATTTACAGTTCCAATTTCTCTCTCAAAAGAATCCCTAGAGACCAGCATGAAATGACTTAGAAAATCACAGATTATCATTATCTGTATTGTGTTGTATTTCAAATTGTTTTGCTAAACATTTCCCAATTACATTTTAATCTAGATCCAGCCACGATAGGAGTTTTCTAGGCCAGGCAATGAGTTTAACACCTCTGATTTAAAGCATTTTGTCATATGGTGATGGATAGTTTATATTTCTTCATCTAAAAACTGCTCATTCCTATCCTTTGACCCTTTTCAATTGGAGAATGGCTCTTATTTTTATTGATTTGACACAGTTCCCTTTACATCTCAGTCCAGAAAGATAAATATGAATGAGAAATTATAAAAGATTAAACAAAATTAAACTGTTTACATTTTTATATATATAAAGAGTGGATGCATGTAGCCTCTCAGAACTTTATCATCACCAAGAGTCTTAGAAAGAGTCTTATTTGATAGAAATACTTATTCCGATTCTTTTTTTATCATTTTATTTTTTAATTATAGCTCTCTATTTACAAGATATATGCATGGGTAATTTTTCAGTATGGACAATTGCAAAACCTTCTGTTCCAATTTTTCCCCTCCTTCCCCCAACCTCCTCCCCCAGATGGCAGGTAGACCAATACATGTTAAATATATTAAAGTAGATGTTAAATATTATATATATATATATATATATATATATATATATATATATATCCATAGTTATTTTGCTGCACAAGAAGAATCGGACTTTGAAATAATGTACAATTAACCTGTGAAGGAAATCAAAAATGCAGGTGGACAAAAACAGAGGGAGTGGAAATGTTATGTTGTGGTTCACATTCATTTCCCAGAGTTCTTCGCTGGGTGTAGCTGGTTGTATTCATTATTGAACAAATGGAACTGATTTGGTTCATCTCATTGTTGAAGAGAGCTACGTCCATCAGAATTGATCATCATATAGTCTTGTTGTTGAAGTATATAAAGATCTCCTGGTCCTGCTCATTTCACTCAGCATCAGTTCCTGTAAGTCTCTCCAGGGCTTTCTGAAATCATCCTGCTGGTAGTTTCTTACAGAACAATAATATTCCGTAACATTCATGTACCACAATTTATTCAGCCCTTCTCCAATGGATGGGCGTCCACTCATTTTCCAGTTTCTGGCCACTACAAAGAGGGCTGCCACAAATATTTTGGCACATACAGGTCCCTTTCCCTTCTTTAGTATCTCTTTGTGGTATAAGCCCAGTAGTAACACTGCTGGATCAAAGGGTATGCACAGTGTGATAGTTTTTTGAGCAGAGTTCCAAATCTGATTCTATATATTAAAATAATATCAAAAGAAGAATAGAAAAGGTGGACAAAAGGAGTGTACTGACAAAAGAGGAAAGGGAGAGGAAGGATGAGAAAAATTACCTCATATAAATGGGGTGTACAAAGGGAAGTTCTTACAACTAGGAGAAGACAGTGCAAGATTGGGGCAAGGAGTGACAATGAAGAGAGAAGCCAAATTGTATGGAGTTAAGAAGGTAGTGAGAGGAGATGAACTTATTCTATTATAGAAATAAATGTTGATTGATTGATAAGTGACCTTCTCACAGAGGTAAGCCACAAAAGGCAGAGGAGAAATATGAGAAAATATTTGGCAGAAATGTCAAGTGAGAGGTTTTTGTTTGTTTGTTTTTAGGATGGGGATGTTTGTAGGCAATAGAAGCAAAGAGATGGTGCAAGTGGATAAAATGCTAGGCCTGGTGTCAGGAACAACTAAGTTTAAATCTGGCCTCAGTCCTATTGGCTACGTGACCCTGGGCAAGTCATTTCATTGCTGTCTGCCTCAATTTCCTCAACTGTAAAATGGGGAAAATAACAGCACCTACCTCCAAGGGTTATTGTAAGGATCAAATGAGAGACTGATTCTAAAATGTTGAGCAAGATGTCTGGCAGATGGAAGGTGCTTAATAAATGTTTATTTTGCAGTATTGAAGGTAAATGAAAGGATGGCAATAATACAGAGGGCAATCTATTGGAGAGGATGGGATGGGACAAGACTCTCTTCTGTGGGATATTGGTGACTTTCATGATGTTATGGTAGAAGCTCAAACTGCCTGGATTCTTAGTAGGGCATGGATTGCTTAGATGCTAATCAGATCATTTCTCTTACAGTGGATGGGCTTTCCAGGTCCCTCCCCACTGATCCATCCTGGTTAGGGGCCTAGTCTGGCCCTTTCCCCTGAAGTGGTACCAGATTTTGTCATGTTGGCTTTTGTTCAACCAAGCAGCAGTCTTTTCATCCTGGTATGAACCGGATAGAAATGATTATAGCTAATTCTCTTTACCATTGTTCTTTGAGGTGCATTTTTAGGTTTACTACGGTGTTTCCAGGTGATTTATATTCCTCTAGGTCTTAACAGCCACCAATTTCTCACAATTCTCCAGGTTATTATTTATTAATAATACATCCTATAACTCATATGAACTGATTCAGAGTGAAGTGAGTCGAAGCAGGCAAAACAACATACAAAATGACTACAAGAATTTGAATGGAAAGAACTAAAAAGGTGTTACTGAAAACCATATGATTGGAAAGATGTCTCCAGCCCTGGAAGCTGAAGTTTACATAATCTTAAAATGAAAGAGAGAAAGAGAGAGAGAGAGAGAGAGAGAGAGAGAGAGAGAGAGAGAGAGAGAGAGAAAGAAACAGAAAGACACAAAGAGAGAGAAACAATTTAATAAGAACTTACTTTGTATTAGGGCCTCTACTAAGGGCTGGGCATACAAATGCAAGTGAGCAAAATTTGCTGCTATCATGGAGTTTACATTCTCATGGGTGAAGACCACATATAAAGGGGACCTCAGCATGGGACAAGAAGGAAGGGTACTTGTGCGAGAAGGCAAAGCAAAATGGATGGCAAGGAAGGGAAGGATGACTTCAACAGCAGAGTGGTACACCTGGAAAGGGGGCCTCTGGGCTCTAAGGGGGCTAAGCAGGAAGCAGGGTTGGCAGTAGTACCCTCCTGCTGTTGCTGTGCATCCCTTGGGTCCATACTAAAGCTAAGGTGAATGAAGTGATGAATCCTTGTCTCTAAAGTGGTTTTTTGGGGTTTTTGTTATTTTTTACATGTACAATCATTTTATTTTTGTGTATTTATTCCTTTTTTATTATAGTTTTTTTTATTTACAAGACATATACATAGGTAATTTTTTAACATTGACCCTTGCAAAACCTTCTGTTCCAACTTTTCCCCTCCTTCCCCCCACTCTCTCCCCTAGATGGCAGTTGTTCAATACATGTTAAATAGGTTAAAGTGTACATTAAATGCAATATTTGTATACATATCCATACAGTTATTTTGTTGCACCAGAAGAATCGGACTTTGAAATAATGTAACATTGATCTGAGAAGGAAATAAAAAATGCAGGTGGACAAAAACAGAGGGACTGGAAATGCTATGTTGTGGTTCACACTCATTTCCCAGAGTTCTTTCTCTGGGTGTAGCTGCTTCTATTTATTATTGAACAAATGGAACTGATTTGGATCCTCTCATTGTTGAAGAGAGCCACGTCCATCAGAATTGATCCTCATATAGTGTTGTTGTTGAAGTATAGAATGATCTCCTGGTCCTGCTCGTTTCACTTAGCATCAGTTCATGTAAGTCTCTCCAAGCCTCTCTGTATTCATCCTGCTGGTCATTTCTTACAGAACAATAATATTCCATAACATTCATATGCCACAATTTACCCAGCCATTCTCCAATGGATGGGCATCCACTCAGTTTCCAGTTTCTAGCCACTACAAAAAGGGCTGCCACAAATATTCTTGCACATACAGGTCCCTTTCCCTTTTTAAGATCTCTTTGGGCTATAAGCCCAGCAGAAATACTGTTTTCTTTTTTCATTATGGAGATTTTTTTTCACTCTTTGAAGGGGGTGGGATGGCTGATGAGTTAAATCTATTGTGATTCTGATTCTCTGAGTCCTTTGTTTCCTGAACATTTTCTGTGGTAAAAAAAATCAATAAAAGTTATCCTGTACCCACAACAGAATTTGAAAGCTGGAAGAGACCTCAGAGGCTTTCTAGTCCAACTGAGACCCTAAAAAGAATCCTCATACTATCATACATACCTAACAAGTGACCACCCTGCTTGAGGACCTCCAGGGAGGGAAAAGCCTCCCCCTATTGAAACCCATGCCCCTAGGGGGGTAGCTCTCATTGTTAGAGAGTTTTTTCCTGACTTCAAGCTTCAGTTGGCCTTTTTACAACTTCCATCCAATGCTCCTGGGTTTTCCCTATGGAAATTAAACAGACCAAGTCTAATCCCTCTTTCACTTGATGGTCTTTCAAATACTTGGAATGGTATGGTAGTCCTCCTGAGTCTTCTCTGGGTTAAATAACCCCAGTCTTTCCATTATTCCTCATATGACCATCCTATTGCCTTCCTCTGCTAAACATTTGTCTCTTTTAAACTGTGGTGCCCATACTTAACCACAGTGTATCAGATGGGGTTTAGCCCCAGCAGAGTACAGACTGTCAGCTACATATTCCTAGAAGCTCTGCCCTTCTGAACAGAACAGTGCAGGATCACGTTAGCTCTCTGGGCTGCCACATCACATTGCTGACTCACAGGAAGTTGGTTGTGTAGTTAAACTAATGATGTGCAGAAACAGGCTCCTACTAGCAAATTGTTACGTTTTCAAGAATTTTCCCAAGCTGATTGTTGGAACAGTCAGTGCACAGTCCAATCAGCTCCCACACTGGTTATGTTTCCTGTTGCTTTAAAAAAAATTGCTGTCTACCCATAGCCCGGTGTAGCTCGAATACATTAATGTCTATTTGAAGTGATTGTGGTTTTAATAATAAATATTTGAAAGTGCACTTAATTGTATTTTGCTGGAATGGTGCTAATACAATGGTGGGAGGAAAGTCTGGGGTAGCCACCTAGCTGTTAGAAAATTTTCTCCAAATCATCATTTGGCCATGTTAGAGTCATTCATTGCAATGATCTCTTGAGGATTCGATATCTGAAATAAAACAAGTTAATCAGCTTAAAATCTTTCTGGATTAAAATTGATTCTATTTCTCACCAAGCTGATAAAAAGTCAAACTTGGCAAGAAACTACAGCTAAAGAACTTCTACTTGAAGTTATTAAAACTGGGACATCTTGGGCCTGAAATGGACAGGGTTCAGGAACAGTGACTGCTGGAAGACAACCACCTGTGTTTGGCACAGAGATAAACTAACTTTAATTTCGAGCTAGTCTTTGCTTTAATGATTAACAGGCTTGAATAATTTTCCTTTTCTTTAACTGGATTGTAATAAGGATCACCTAACGTCTAGAAAGTGCAAAACTTAATCTAATCACCACAAGGACCTTGGGAAATTAAAAAATTGGCACTACAAACATGAATTTTGAACTGAATGTTCAATCATCAGATAAGTTTAAAGATAATCCATTTAATGAAAACAATCAAGTTAATGCTCTTTCTATAAATGTTACTAGAAAACATAATTGAACACATGGACTTCTTTTATTTGATAGAAACAACAATGAAAGCATTCCCTATAGTGCAATAGTATTCCAGCACAATTATATGTCACAATTTGTTCAGCCACAGACATCCCTTCAATTTCCAATTCTTAGCTACCACAAAAAGAGCTGTTATGAATATTTTTGCACATATACTTTTTTTTCCTTTTTAAAAATTTCTTTTGAGATACAGACCTAGTAATGGTATTGCTGGATCAAAGGGAAAACCAGCTCTTTGATTATAGTTCCAAAAAAAGCTTCAAACTGCTTCCTAGAAGAACTGGATTAGTTCACAACTCCACCAATGGTGCACTGGTGTCCCAATTTTCCCATATCCCCTCCAACATTTATCATTTTCCCTTTTTTGTCATATTAGCCAATGTTATCATAAGAATGAGATGATACCTCAGAGTCATTTTAATTTGCATTTCTGAAACCAATAATGATTTAGAACATGTTTTCATATGAGTACAGATAGCCTTGGATTCTTTGCCTGTTTAGGGAGCAGCTGCTAGGTGGTGCAGTGGGTTGAGCAACAGCCCTGAAGTCAGGAGGACTTGAGTTCAAATTTGACCTCAGACACTTAACACTTTCTAGCTGTGTGACTTTGGGCAAGTTACTTAACCCCAATTGCTTCAGCAAAATAACAAACAAAAAAAAAACCCTACCTGTTTATATCCTTTGACCATTTATCAATTGGGAAATGGCTCTTATTTCTATACATTTGACTTAGACCATGAAAGTATTTTAAATTATTTTGACTTTTTGGAACTATGTAAGTGGTCTTATGAAGAACTCACTTCACCATGGGTGGATGGTGGGAAAAAGTTGTCATTAAGCCCAATTTTAAGAGATGAAATTCATCAAACGGAGAATGGCTGAATAAGTTATGGTATATGAATGTTATGGAATGTTATTGTTTTATAAGAAATGATCAGCAGGGTGATTTCAGAGAGACCTGGAGAGACTTACAGGAACTGATGCTGAGTGAAATGAGCAGGACCAGGAGATCATTATACACAGCAACAACGAAATTATAGGATGATCAGTTCTGATGGATGTGGCTCTCTTCAACAATGAGATGATTCAAACCAGTTCCAATTGTTCAGTAATGAAGAGAATCAGCTACAGCCAGAGAGAGAACTATGGGAAATGAGTGCGGAACACAACATAGCAGTTCCATTCTTTCTGTTCTTGTTTGCTTGCATTTTTGTTTTCCTTCCAAGGTTTTTTCTTTTTTTCTAGATCCGATTTTTCTTGTGCAGCAAGATAACTGTATAAATATGTATACATATATTGAATTTCACATATACTTTAACATATTTAACATCTATGGGACTACCTGCCATCTAGAGGAGGAGGTGGGAAGAAAGCCAGGAAAAGAGAAGGTTTGGCAAGGGTCAATGTTGAAAAATTACCCATGCATATGTTTTGTAAATAAAAAGCTATAATAATTATAAAAATAAAAAATCAGAACATGTTATGAGAGAATCATTTGAAAATATGGAATTTACAATAAAGAATGGTGCATATTCAGAAACTGGAAACGGAATGGATGCCCATCCATTGGAGAATGGCTGAATAAATTGTGGTATATGAATATTATGGAATATTATTGTTCGGTAAGAAATGACCAGCAGGAGGATTTCAGAATGGCCTGGAGAGACTTACACGAACTGATGCTGAATGAAATGAGCAGGACCAGGAGATCATTATATACTTCAACAACAAGACTATATGATGATCAATTTTGATGGACCTGGCCATCCTCAGCAATGAGATGAACCAAATCAGTTCCAATGGAGCAGGAATGAACTGAACCAGCTATGCCCAGAGAAAGAACTCCGGGAGATGACTAAGAACCATTACATCGAATTCCCAGTCCCTCTATTTTTGCCCGCCTGCATTTTTGATTTTCTTCACAGGCTAATTTCACAATATTTCAGAGTCCGATTCTTTTTGTACAGCAAAATAACAGTTTGGACATGTATACTTATTTTGTATTTAATTTATACTCTAACATATTTAACAAATATTGGTCATCCTGCCATCTAGGGGTGAGGGGAAGGAGGGGAAAAATTGGAACAAAAGGTTTGGCAATTGTCAAATTACCCATGCATATAACTTGTTAAAGAAAAAAAGCTATTTAAAAAAAATTTAAAAAATAAAACTATTGAGGAAATTTAGAGTTTACCAGTCTGGCAGAAATTAAGCATTGACTAATACTTTATGCCATATTCAACAACAAATTCTAAATGAATAATTGACCTTAATATTAAAGCTCATACTGTTAAAAAAAATTGAAAAAGCAAAAAAAAAAAAAAAAGAATGGTGCATATTTTGTTATTATTATAAATTGTGGGCTACACATCCTTTATATTGGTAAAAATTTATCATAAAGTTATATACTTAT
The DNA here is from genome assembly GCF_016432865.1 of Antechinus flavipes. Classification (NCBI taxonomy): domain Eukaryota; kingdom Metazoa; phylum Chordata; class Mammalia; order Dasyuromorphia; family Dasyuridae; genus Antechinus; species Antechinus flavipes. The sequence goes on from NC_067404.1 coordinate 6,138,423, forward strand.
ATTTTCCGGGGAGGGGGAAGAAATCAAGTTATTAACCATTATCCGGACACCACAGAGCAAAACCCCCAATTACTGTTCAAACTGAAGTCTTTTCTTGCCTGTACTTGTGAAGTAATTAACCAGGCGCAAAGATTTTCCACGTATCCCCATTGATCTTCATTTTATTCCATTCAACCCGAAGTTCTGAGGTCTTTTGGGATCCTGACTTTGTTATCAAGTGTGTTTGCCATCCCTGGCAGCTCGGTGCCAACTAAAAATTGGATGAACGTGCCATTCATCATCATCGCATTTATGACTCAAGTGAGGCACTGATGAGAACGTTAAGAGTCCTGCGACCTGGCATACGTCCATCCAGACTCCTGCCACCTACGCCTAAGAGCCCCCGCCATCCCTCCAGCCTTTCAAGCGGGTTTGAGTCCATCTCATTGTTCTTTGTCTAGCACCGAGCGCAGCTAGCCATGTTTTCCACAAGAATAGTACGGGATGCTCTCTCGAACACGTATCCGCAATCCTTCCTCACCTTCTGCTTCAGTAGCCCTGTCCGCGACCTGTTTTTGAGGAGATACATTCACTAACCACCTCTTTAATATTCATATTGCAAACTGACGGCTCCTGTGGCCCATGGGACGAACCGTTATTCCGGTTTCGGAAACCCTAGGCACGAGTTATGCCGAAATTTGTTCCGGGCGTTATTTGAAAGAGGGCGGGACCAAGAACCCCAAAGAAAGAAAGTGAAGGAGCGGGGGATCTCGGTTTGGGAAAGCCCTGAACTTTTACGGGACCTGAGTGGGAAGCACTCAGAAGTGGGCAGGGAGCACCCAAAGACACTCTACAAACTTTGAGGGGCCACGGTAATCTCAGATTTTGAGCTCCTTGAGGGCAGACTGTCTTAGATTTCTTTTGGATCTCCAGCACGAAACACAGAGCTCGGCTCAAGGTTCGGGACGTAATGACTTTCGGAGGGCTTTGACAGATGGCGCGGCCTGTGTCCCTTGCGGGACAAGGGAATGTTCATGCCAAGCCAAGTCAGTCCAGGCCAGGCTGAGCGGACTGGCATCTGGGCCCTCCCATTCTTTCTTCTGCGCTTGGGTGCCTCCGATTGCACAGCCTGGGGCTCTCCGAGCCAGGGTACCCGTGCGCGGGGCGGGGCGCTGGGGAGCACACGTGCAGGAGATTACTCTGGGGAACTGGCTGGAGGAGGACTAAAGGTGGCAGCTCACACTCCGCACGTACCACCTCGGCTGCTGGGAGGCGTGACAAAGCCTGAAGTCGCTGCGGAGAGCCGGCCAATCATCGGATCAACGGCTTCCCTCCGTGTCTCCCCATTGGGGAATGGGCGCTCAGGGGGCGGAGCTTGGCCTCAGAGGCGGAGCTCTTCGGCCCGAGCTTTAGGGACGGCCCAAGTGGCTACCTCACCGAGTGCCAGCTTCGGCGGCGGGGAGGGGGCGAGGCCGTCCGGGGCGTGGCCTGGCCGCGAAGCCTGCTCATTGGCTGAGCGATCTCGGGGGCTGGCCCGGGCTCGGGCGAGCTGGGGGCGTGGTGGCCCGGGCGGGCGCGCGGCGCTCGGTCAGTACTGACCAGTACCGACCCTCCGTGCGGCTGGCCTGGGTGAGCGGGCGTCATGGCCGCGGTTCCTCTGTGGGGCCGGTTTGGGGTGCGCGCAGCGTTCAGCGCCCGCTGCGGGGCTGGGGGGACTTGCGCTGGGGCCGGGGGGTCGGCCGCGGGGGGCACCGAGCCTCAAGGCCGCCGCCGGCCCCTCAAAGCCGCAGAGCAATCGCAGCGGGTCGCCCCCCCGCCCGCCGGCTCCCGGCTGGACAACAAGAGCTTCCTGTGGGCGCGCTACAACGAGATGAAACGCCTGGTCCAGGGTGAGCGTGGGGCGCGGGGCCTCCCCCTGCACTCCCCTGCTTCCCTCTTCTCCCCCTTCTCGCCTCCTCTTTTGCCCCTCCGACCCCCCCTTCTCTCCCTTCTTTCCTTTCTTCTCCCCCTCCCCCCAGCCAAACAAAGTAGGACTTCTGTAGGGGGAGAAGGGCTCGAGTGACATTCCCACCGCCCAGGCCTGGCCCCCGGGGACCTTCCTCCACTCCTTCCTTGTTTCCAGTCTAGTCCTGTACAAAGAGAAAGCCTTGGTCCTTGGAACCCCTCCCCATTGATTCCGGGGAGGGGGGAGCTGTGACTTCATTGGCTATTGCAAACCGTGTCCCCCTCCCCTCCCCCTCCCCTCCCCCTCCCCATGATCGGCTTACAGGGGCAGAGACTTAGAGCTGGAGTGTGACCTTTGACCCCTCTAGGCCCAGGAGAGGCAGCCCGCTTTGGTCTAGGTTACCCACAGATAGCAAGTGATGGAAAAGGAGCCAGTGCCCCCACATCCTTCTCCCCATTCCTGCCTTTTTCTGTAGGAAGTCAAACACACCTTGGCTCTGCTCCCCAGCACCAAGAAACCCACCTGCCCTCTTTTTTTTCTCTACAACACGAGTCAGGAAATACTGGCTATGAGCCTGCATCCAGTAGCACCCAGTGGATATGCCCTTGGGGAGGTATATTGCTCTGGTTAAGCTGTCCTTGTTGAATGGAGTTGGGGTTGGGGTTGTTCTTTCCCCCTGTGTAATTTCTTCGGTTCAGAATGAGCTAGAGGGAACTAAATTCTTGTGGAGTATCCAGGTTTGGACACATCGCATCCTCTGAAATGACAGTTGATGAAGCTAGAATAAACTGATCTGCTTTCAAATTTAGGGTCCACAAATAGCATTTGAAGGCTGGGGCTTCTGTCTTCTCTCACCACACAATCAGTGAGCATTTATTAAACATATAATCGCATTGAAAAGTGAATCAGATAGACCTCCCACAAAGAAGACTCCTGAATGTACTTCGGGAAGCATTCCTCAGCACCTCTCCTAGTATATATAATTCTAAAGCCTCTTTGAGGTTTGGTTCTTTGAGGTTGACTTGGCAACCAGAGGAATATGTGAGACAGAGTAAACCACTAGTTACCTTGTTGTTGGAGCAGGAAACTCTGGAAACTGCCTGGAAGTGTGAAAGCTTATTTTTCTCCTGAAGGAGATGAATCCCTGAATCATCACAGCACTGAAAGATTTTGCCTTTCCAGCCCATCTTTATTTACTTTTTATTTTTTCCCTGATGATTTAGGTTGTTTGTTTTAGAGAAAGGCTTGGTAAATAAAGTCAGAACAGAATTTCCACCTGAGTCAGCTAAAACAGATAAAAGCAAATAATCTTACTTTTTAAGAAAGTTTTTACCTTACAATTTTCTGTTCATAATATACCTACTTTTTACTTAGTTGTTCATAGCACCCAAAATATTCTGAAATTCATCCTCAGGATCCTGGATATTTGTGCAGGATTTAAACCATGTAGATTGTACCAATCTTGAGTCTGTTAGTATTTTTAGATCTTTTCTGCATCTTTGTGGGGGGCAGTGGAGAGGTCTGTGGGGAGAAGGCCTTATAATGTGGCTGCATTGAAAGAAAAGAACTGATAACTCTTGAGCCTGTTTTTAACCATTGAAATAGCAGGCCCCATAATAACAACCACTCACAACACTCAAGCACTTCCAAGCCCTAAGTACTCGATAGTTCTGTGATCCTCACACCAATCCTATGAGAGGGAATTTAAGCCTTCCTCCCTCGTCCCAGGACTTAAATATGCCAATGAGTTTCCCCTTGCCTTCTGATCCTTGTGTAGTTCTTTGGACATTGTGTAGCTACCAGGGGGAACACAAACTTGGCCATTAGTGCTCCTTTGACCTTGCTGCACGATGGACTTAGAGGCAGAAAAGGCTTAGCTTCATACCCCACTTCTGTCACTTAGGAAGTGTGTGGCCTTGAACAAGTAACTTACTCTACCTCTAAAGCTCAATTTTCTCAACTATAAAATGAGTAGAATAACTAGCACCTACCACTGTTACAACACCAAGCATTTATTAAGTCCCTACCATGTGCTAGTCACATGTGTAATCACTGATTCACATCAACGACAAAAAACAGTAGCTACCCTCAAGGAGCTTAAGTTTTGTTGGAGAAAAATAGCATATACACACAAAAAAAATTCAAAGCAATTTCTGGAGAAGAAAAGGAAAGGATTAGATAACATAGTGAGTAGGATATCGGGTTTGGAAACAGGAAGAGCTGAATACAAATCCTGCCTCAGACACTAAATGACACTGGACAGATCACTTCATCTCTCCCTGTAGGAGGTGGCACTTGAGCTTTGCTGTGAAGACTGATCAGGGATTCCACGAAACAGGCAAGGAGGGAGTTTTCAGGGAGACTGTTTAGGGTCTAGCCTGTGAAAGTCAGAGCAGGAAATGGAGTGTTGTTTGTGGCTGACTAGAATGTCCAGGATGTTAAGGAGAGGAATGTGAGAAGCCCGAAAAGGTATCCAGGAATGTGATTGTAAACAGTTTGGAAAAATCCGATCAAGAAATTTGTGTTTGATCCTAGAAGCAACAGGGAGCCACTGAAGTTGGCAGAGGGATAACATCACAGGTTACACATGTGCTTTAGGAATATCATTTGGCTAGCTGTATGGGAGATGAAGTGATCAAAGGACAGCCTAGATGCAGTAGTCCATTGGGGCTAATGGCCTTAACGAGGACCCTGGCCATGGAAGAGAGAACGGAACAGATGTCATGTTGTGGAGGCTGAATTGACAAGACTTAGAAACTGACTGAAAAAGAGGGGTGAAGGAGGCTGACCAATTGAAGATGCATACATACCTTTAAACCTGGATGACTTGGGAAGAGTCCTAGGGGGAAAGTAGCTCTGGTCAGGGACATATTGAATTTGAGCTACCCAAAGGAGATCACTTGGAGATCTAAGCACTTGATGTGACTTCAAGAGATTAAAGTTGGTTAATTTGATCTGGGACTCATCTATTAGAAGTAAGTAGATCCAGGGGAGGTGCTGAGATCGAAGAGAGAAGATATAAGGAGAGGAAAGAGAAGGCCCACAAGAGAATGCTGGGGATAGTTGTGCAAGGGTGGCTAAGCCATTCCTAATAATAAAAGAAAGAGTGATGAGGAATGGCCGGAGAGGAGGGAAGAGAGCAAGAGAAGAGAGGGGGTCTGCAGTGTCAAATGCTCAAGAAATCAGCCCATCTCACTAAGGCACAAATGAAATACTGCAGGCAAAGTGCTCAGCCAACTGGAGCGTACTCGATGAAAATATTGTTTGGCTTTGGTGAGATCTATACAATTCTGAGTTGGGAACATGCTAAAACCTACTTGTTCCTTGACGTTGCCCTGTGGGTGAGCACTATGGCATCATCTTCATTTGACAGATGGGAAAACTGAAGCTCTGAAAGATTTTGAAATAGTCTCTAATTAATATCTTTGAAATAATCTATAAACTCAGTCTTGTTCTGTATTTCCTAATAATTGGCAGGGAAGGCTGAGTCTGGAGCCCAGGTTTCTCCAGCACCCTGACAATACTGCCTTCTCCTTCAGGAGTTCTTAACCTAGGCTCCAGAAACTTGTTTTTAAAATATTTTTTTAATTGTGTTTCAGTAAAATTGGTTCCCTTTGCAATCCTACTCTGCCTTCCCAAGGAGGGAGAGGCATGACATCCAAAAAGTTCTGACTTAATTGATCCGTTCTATTTCCACCAAAGGTCTTCTCTCTTTTGCTTCCGTGTGCTTTGACAGCCCATGGGTGTAGGAGACGAAAATACAGAAGAAAGCCAGAGTGGCTGCACTCCATTGGCAGTTTTCTGAGCTGGAGGCTTCTTGCTGCTCAACTTTGAGAACATTCTGAACCCTACTGGGAGGGCTTCAGAATGATCCTCTCGTAAGAAGTTAGTTGTGTGGGCTTTGTACTGGCATCTGACCAAGTGTTTTGGAAAGCAGATTAGGGGGAAAAATAGGAGCTTGTTCTCTCAGGCATTTTGCTGTAGGCTGGTGGAACAAACTGCTCATTGGTTTTCACTCAAGTAGAGAGAACCCTACACCCTTACCCACAACTTTCCTAATTGAGAAGTAAGATATTTCAGGAAAACTTCAAACTTCAAAATGAAATCTCTATTTCCTTTCTCTCTAACACATGCCCACCAGCACATGTTCCAAAGATGGAGACAGGTCAAACAATGAAGAACAATGTCTTTGACTCAATACAATAGGAAAAGTGCATTTAATTCTATAAATAAGAAGAAAGACCCATTTTGAAAGAAGCCATAGAGATTCATTTTCCTATTCTCAGTTGAAAATGATTGACAGATCTTTTTTTAACAACTTTTTCTTTTTTTATTGGTATGTAGAGTACAACAAAACTGGGGCCCAATTTTGGCCCGCTGCTGCTTTTGGTACAGCCCAGTTTTTACATTTGTAAATAAAATTTAATATATTTATATTTATTTTATTTTACTTATTTATTTTATCAAAAAGTTATAAAATCATTATTAAAAAAACAAAAAAAAGACTGTGGCTGAATTTGGCCCTTTTGTCAACTTCTAGTAAGGAATCCCTCATACCAATGCAGGACAATGATCTGCTTCTGTCTTCAGTCTCAGAAAAGTAAAATGACTACCTCAGAGTTACAGGGCCGGCATGAGACAAGAGGCATTAATTGAACCCAGGACTTCCTGATGTTTCCAACAAATCTGCTATGCTGCCAACTGTCTTATCTAATTTTTTTTTAATATAGTGACTTTTTATCGCACCCTGGGGGAAGAGAAAGGTATGAGCTAAGCAGGTCAATAAATCCTAGCACAATGAATTGATTTACCATGGTTGTAACTACATAAAGCTCTAGGTTTGGCAATGGAGGCTGAGAATCTAGTTGGAATTGGATAATACCCTCTCTGCCACCACAAGGGCCTTTGAAGATAGTCTGTTCTAGCACCCTCATTTTCCTGGGAAAGAAATTCAGGGCAAGAAGAAGAGTTAAGTGACTTGACTCAAGCTCACTTTGCTTGTTTTGCGAGTAGAGACTGAAAGGAAAAGGCCTTCCTTCGGATCACTTCTTCCTAGTGGGGCTATCATAGCTCTCCCCCATCTTGAGTAATCGGCAGTTGACTGATGGCTCTACCTTTCTGCTGGGCTTTGGGGTGCCTGATGCTGCCTCTTATTTAGGGCCACCATATGTTTGGGCATCTAGGATCCAAGTTAGTTTTGAAATTCTATTCACTGGAACTTAATTTCTTGAGGGCCCTAGACAAAGGAGAGCCCCTTAATGCAAGGGATTGACCAGATAAGCTGAATATATTTCTCAAAAATAAGCATATAATGTATATGAGAATAATTAAAGAATATACATGCTTGCTGTCATCAGCAGATCTGAGGTAGAGGAGCAGAGTCCTTTCCTTCTTTGTTTGTCTTCAGTCTGACCCTAACTCCAGTCTCTCTGGCTCCAACTCTGTTTTAGAGAGGGAAAGGAGTGGAAGAAGGCCCACAGAGAAGGAGAATTAGGAATGCTTCCAGAAATTTCTCCTACCCACTCTTGAGAGACCGTTCCGTGGTTTGGCCTTCTTGACTGAGAGGCTTCACTGCCTCCTCACTCTGCACAAGCTTCAGGGAATTCAGACTGCAGGCTTGCAGATGGAGAAACCACAGGGAGTCACTTTGCAAGCAGATCAGTTAGAAATGACTTAATGATTTCCTTACTGAAAGAATCCGAGTGTCCAAATACCTCCATCTTGGGGTTCTTCTCTGAGTTCTGTGGCAAAAGTGGGAGTATCTCAGATTCATGTTGAGACTAGAATCACTCACCAGTCTAGTTTGAATCAGTAAAAATAGGGAATTTGCCTGTTTTGAGTTTAGCTGCTAACTGTGGGTCCTGAAAATATTTCAGGAAGAATATCCGATTACATGTTTAATATTTAGGAACTGTGGTTTTTTCCCAGATAAATCAAATACAAAACTGGCCGGCAAACAGCTGACATTCTATCTTCACTATAAAGAAAGTGAATAGCCCTTAAGCACTCTTACAGGAAGTGTTTGGGGTGAGGGATGACGGAGAAAGCCAGGGGTGACTTTTTGTTGAGGACAATTGTTTCTCTGATTCCTCCTGGTTCTTGCTGTCTGTCTATCTCAATGTTGGCTCTCCTGAAAGGCTGTGTTTGTATCAAACTGCTGTTTCTCTGAGGCTTAAAAGAAGAGGATAGGGAGAAGTTATTCACTCTAGGAATGAGGCAGTGTCAGTTTCCATCAAGAAGAAACTTTCCAGAAAGTGGGTACCAGTACAAAACGCATTGGATTTTCAGGTTGCAGGAATTTTTAACAAAAGATGAGAGGATTGGGTGAGTTCGCACTGCTAGACCTTAGGAATCGCATGATAGGATATTGTGTTAAGAAATGTTGTGAACTTGCAGAGTGTGATACAAATGCTTGGGAAGCCAGATGTCCAGTGATGGTACTGCCGTGATTGGAGTCCCTTCCACTCTGCAGTTAATTAGTTGTTGGGCAGCTTACTTCAACCTCTTACGTCTCGGCACTGAAGACTTAACTTTGTGCCGTGAACGTCACCTCGTTTTTTTTCCCATTCAACAAGAACTAAAGGCACATGGGGCACCGCTTACTTGAAAAATATTGTACTACTGTGAAGTGTTGAGTTTTAGGGCTACAAGGAGCCTTAGAGAGAAAAGTGAAGCCTCTGGTAGAACTTAGGGCTATGCAGTTAGAAATGCCTAAGATTTACTAATCCATTCATTACTTAGCAGTTTATTTTGCTAGGTCCTAGGAGCAAACCCCAAAGTATTTGTCGCCCCACTTGCTCGCTCTCTGCTGTCACCTTCTACCATGACTCAGGATTGGGTATGCCCTCTTGGCCACTAAATTCTCCTGTCTATCCCATATTTTGGACTTTCAGATCTGCTCCCCCCTGGCGTGTGCAATCTTCTGAACCCTTCCACCATCTACGCCAACAATGAAGTGTGTCTGGCTGACATTGAGATCTATGGTTTTGACTATGATTACACTCTGGCTCTGTATTCCAACTCCCTACATTCGATGATTTACAACACTGCCAGGGACATCTTGGTGGAACAGTATAAGGTAAGGGAGGACTTTTCCCACCTAGTCATTGGCCTGGCCCTCACTGCCCCATTTGGGAAGTAGCAAAGCATGTGTGGTGATTAATAAATAACCTGTTGTGTTTAATCTATATCAGATCGCTTGCTATCTTGGGGAGGGAGAAGGGAGGGGTAAGAGGGAGAAAAATTTGGAACCCAAGGTTGTGCCAAGGTGAATCGTTGAAAACTATCTTTCCATGTATTTGGAAAAATAAAATACCATAAAAAGAAAGAAAACATAAAAAAAGAAGAACATGTTGTCTACTCTTTAGAATTAAATTGATTTTTAAGGTGCCATCCAGCCTGATGACAAAATTTGTGTTGGGCCAGTTGCCTAGTTTGGTTTGATTTTGAGGGGTACAGGGAAGGGAGGAGGTTATTTAAATCTCCCTAAATAGAAGCAAAAGGAACTTTTGTAGAATTGTTCTCAGGAGCCATATGGGCTACTTACACATTTGTGGTGCCGAAGAAGTAGATATTAGGAGACCTGGGTGCAAATCCCAGCTCTGACATTGGTTTGTTTCACACCCAGCAGATCACTTTGAATTCCCTGAGCTTCAGTTTCTTCATCTGAAAAATAGGGGTGGGGAGTGTGTGAGGGAGTGTGTGTGTGTGTGTGTGTGTGTGTGTGTACTTCTGACATCAACACTGTCATCTTCTAAAACAACTGATGGCCTCAAGTCTAAGAAGAGGTTTAACTATTGAACTGTAAAGTGATTTTGGTACTTTCTCTTATGGAAATTTTCAGAGGGCAAATGCTTTTCATTTTGGTTGTTTTCCCTACTGCCTCCTCAGCTTCGATTTCTAGAACTCAGACGAAGACTACAAAGCAGAAAGTATCAACTATCCTTAGTCATGGCTGACGTGCTGCTGAGGGCCCCATGTCTTTGAACTGAGACTAGATAGAGCTTGGCTTGAGGTGCCATTTTTGGAGACTGATATTGGAGCAGTGCCTCCTCATCCCTCCTCCATTGCCTTTCCTTTTGCAGATAATTATTCCCTTCTTTTCCCTTTGTAGTATCCAGAAGGGATCCGTAAATATGACTACCTACCAAACTTTGCCATCCGAGGATTGCATTATGACATCCCCAAGGTAAGTCCCTCTGATTTCTCTGGTCAAGTACCTTAGTGGGAATTGGGGTGTACCACTTGCCAGCTTTTCCTCCTTCTCTCCCCTCCAAAAAGTGTCTAGATGAGAATGACCTCTCAGAAAATTCTTTTGGTGCTTTTTCCATGGATTTATTGAATCTCTTCCCACTGGGCTTTTCAGGGTTTACTGATGAAGATCGATGCCTTCCATTACATCCAACTGGGCACTGTATATAGGTAAGACTTTCTGGAATTGGCAGGGGGGAGGGAAGTAGACACAACAGTGGCTAAGAAATTTTGCCAAATGGCAAAAACAAATCTAGAAAAGTGAGTCCATGAAAATGTAGTCATTGTCTCTTGGATGAGAGTTTTGTCTTAGAGACTTTGAGATACTAGTGTGGGTTAGCTCCCGTTCACTCACTCTATTATCCACTTGCCTTCCATATAGGAGAGCCCAGGGCCCATAGACAGAGGAATCAGTTAAAGCTGACAGAAGTGCATTTCCCTTTGCTGCCAACACAGTGGGTTGGTTTGGGGCATTTTATCCTGGGAATGGGTGATGACTTTTGACCAGAATTTTCTCCCCAGTGTGGCTTGATTTCCCTAATTCTCGGACATGCCCCCATTAGAACACCAGGGACCGGAGACGCGTTGAGCGTTAATTAGAGGTTTGCAGATCTGCATCTGGAAGGGTCCCATTCTTTCAACTAGCCTCTGCTTGTGTGCTTACCTTTTCTGTCATGGTTTGTTCTTTTTCATCTCTCCTAGGGGCCTCAAGCCAGTCCCGGATGAAGAAGTGACTGAGTTGTATCAAGGCACACACCACATTCCCCTCCACCAGGTTAGCGGATTCTACGGCAAGGTGAGTAGACAGAGACTTGAGGCTCCCTCTCCTGGGGGCAAGTCTAGTAATAACCAAAGGGAAAGCATGTGAGTGGGGCAGTAGAAATTAGCTTTCATGATCACTCTTGGCTCACTCATCCCTGGCCTTTGGTAACTGAACAATGTAATGACTGGAACTTTCCCCAACTGTTGTCCTTCCCATAAGCCTTTACACCAGGTGTTAGTTATCTTCTTGCTCACCTTTCCTCAGAGAGGTCAAGATTTGAAACCTCCTCTCCCGCTTCCAAAGCTAGTGCTCTTTGTTACATCACAGATCTGGTTCTGATGCTTCCTAGTCAAGCCTCTTTCTCAAGGGAATCTTATTCCTGTAAGTCTCGTCTCCCTGGACCTTTAAAGTAGCTTAGAGTTTAGAAAGCCTATACCTTGTTGGTGATGTTCATGCTGCTTAAAGACAGGCAGACAGGTCTGGAGACCACCCTCCCCTGTGCACACCCCCGCTGGTGTCTGCCATCCCACTTTGTGAGAAAGAAATTTGAATCCATCTTTATTAGCTGAAAAATCTTTGGGGGGTGGGGGTGATGCCCGTGGTGAGGGGAGCCTAGTATACGTCCATCATTGACTGACTCAGCAACCTCAAAAACAGGGATTTTAGAGACTGGATGGGCTGGAACTTATGGTCATTTCTGGAGCTTTGGGGGTCAGAGAGGTGAATGGGCAATTGTCAAGGAAGCCACCTACCTGGATCTGTTGATACAGGGAGTCCCGAGCTGTGGCTCTGTTTCTTTGCCAGGGCTGTAGTGCAAGATACTCAACACCTATTCCTCCAAATACCTTACCTTCTCTTCTTGTCCTGGCTCTCTCAGGGACCAGCAGTAAAGCAATTCATGGACATCTTTTCCCTTCCTGAGATGACCCTCCTTGCAGTGGCCAACGACTTCTTCATTTCCAATGATATCGATTATGACCCTATCCACCTTTATAAGGATGTCACGGTAATTAATGCTTCTTTCTGCACACCTGTCTTCTTCCCTGGGGGGTTTCCAGCCTGCCTCGCTCTTGAGCAAGCTCGGAGAGATTGGGGCTCCGTCCGTTCCACGTGAGCCAAAGACAAACCCTCAGCTGTTGAACGCTTTGGATCCTCAGCCTCCAGTCATTTCACTGCTACCAGTGGAATGAGGTCTCTTTTCCAGCAATCACTGGGGTGGGGCCTAGAGGCAAGAGCTCAGAGAGAGTAATGACTTGCTTCTCTGTAGCACCTGGCTACCAGGAGAATGCCCTACTGTCACATGATTGAGCATCTGTGGCTCCTCAGCTTTGAAGGTGGAGCATCCTGTTGGAGAGATCGTATTGTTGCTTCTTGTATTTTATTTTCCTTTTTTGTTATTTCCTAAGTTGTCTATTCTAAGTGCTGGAGCTACGATATAGAAAGTAAGTGCACTAGACATTCAAAAGATGGAATAATCATAAGGGCCAGAGTGTTTGCTGAAGCCTTCTGGGAGGGAGAACCTCAAAGGAAAGCCCAGAATATATATGGAAGGCAGTGTGAGGGCCAGAGTAGTGAAGATGGTGACTAGTCCAAGACGTTGGTTTGTGTAAGAGACTGATTGGAGAGAAGTTAATGAATTTAGAGTTTACTTGAGTAGGGGGAAGAAGTCAGCAAAGTCATTACCTGCTAAGTGTGGTTTTAGGAAGGTCCTCCTATGGCCCAGGATGCTTAATGGGAGAGCCCACCTTGAGGTTGTTAGACCAGTCTGGCCTGAATGATGGTGCTGATGACCCTGAATTTGGACGGTGCCCATGAGGTTGGAAAGGAAGGGAGAATGAATGCAGTGACCGGCTGAGGTGAGGGGAGAGGAATGAAGTGTTTCCACATTCCTCCAAGCACCAGTGAATGCTGTATTGGAGGTGCCGTGTGCAAAGATGTCAGGGCCAATCCCCAAACTGAGAAGGCCGAGGGGCTGAGGCAGTACATGATCGGGGTTCGGGTAATGGCCACCCGAGGACCATGGAAAGCAGCAAAGAACTGTTGAGGAAGGAGGGAAGACTTCTGGCAAGGAAATCAAGGAAAGCTTCCTTGATTAGAGGAGGTGGCATTTGAATGGTAGACTGGGCCTTGGAAGATGTGCACACCAGCCATTAGCGGTAGTGTGAACCAAAGTATAGATATAGAAAGACATGGAGGGTCCGTTTGTAGAGGCCTTCAATTCCAGGCCAAAGACTTTCAAGTGTTCAAACTCTGAGCTTTCATTTCTTTGGCTTGGGTTAGGACTAGATTGTGAAGGTTGCTTACAGCTCTCAAGTCTGTGATTTTTTGTTTTCTTTTCGTATTAGTCAGTAGTGAACCCTTCCAGATTTTTGAATAGGAGGATTCATTTGGGAGGAGTACATAGGGTATAAAGGAGGAAAGAGACTGGAAGCAATGAAGGAGACTTATTGAGACATCCAGCTGAGTGGAGGTGAGAGTCCAGACTGAGATGTTCACAGTAGAACGGGGAAGATGGAGGGTGAGAAAAAGTGCCTCAGAAGGACGAAAGTCTGGAGAGGGAAGGATCGGGCCTCCCAGAATTACTGGAGCTGCAACCTCTTCTCGATATTCCCTCCTTCACATCACTTCTCTTAGAAGATAAAGGTTACTCTTTATGGTAATGGTTTCCAGAAGGAAAGAGAGGCTGGTCTTTTCTGCCAGAGGAGAAGTTTTTGGTATCTCTTGATTCTTGAAGAGCCCAAGATCCTCTTTGGGATGTGGCCTGTGAAAAGGATTGGGGGCGGGGTATTTGGGGATCAGGGGGTCAGCCTCCCTAATCTCCCTTTGTGGTGGAGAAATGGAAGGTTCTGTCTTACCCTCCTTTAGAGACAAAATCTCTTCCACCGGAGTGGTAGCTGAGGGCTGGATAAGTTTGTACTTTTCTATAGCTTTCCTCATTTGAACTTGGAAAAGAACAAGCTGTTCTTCTATTAGAGGGACAGCAGGGACCCTGAACAGAGGCCATTTTCACTTATCTTTTATAAACAGCTGGCAAGGAAGCTCTGAGCCTTTGAAGGCCATAGAAGCATTACTGCCTAATGAGCTCCATGTGGTGGTTAAGAGATAAGCCAGATAAGAGGGGCCCTTTTTGGAGTCCCCCTCCCACCCTTGTACCCCTCTGATTAAAAAGCTCCTCCCCTCAATGAGGCAAGCGCTTGGTGACTTCCCAGAAAGAAAGCCAGTGTTTCCATCTTGTTTTCTTGGGTCATTGGTGAGCTTGGAACCTTCCCAACAAAGTTGTCATTGGAAGTTAATATTGGGAAGACAATTCAGTCACAGAATAACCTGTCCCCACCAAGAGAGATTCACCTTCCCAGAAAGCAAGGTCAGAGGCCTGAGAGCCCGATCACTGCAGCACTCCCAGAACAAGCAGGATTCCAAAAGGCAGAGGGTGTGCATGTAGATGGCACCTAGCATTTCTTAATAAAGACATCCTGAATGGGCTGAGGCACCTCTAGCCCTAGAGCCTCATCACTTACCTGGGCAGGGGAGCTATCTGAAGAGATTTAAGAAAGATGATCCCACAACTCTGTGGGAGCAGACAAGACAAGGGCCCACGAGCCTTCTCTCCCACAGCCCCACTACTTTGGAGAGCCTTTGCTGAGCTCGGGTCCCTGCAGGGGTCCTAGGAGAGGTGTGGAATTGAAATCTCCCACCGGGAGGGTTTTGGTGCTTGTTCCCCACTTCTACCTCCCACAGAATGACATTCCCAGAGCCGATGCATGTGCTAGTTGCTAAGGACACAAAGCCCCAAAACTTCCCCAGTCACTGCTCTCCTCATCCAGGCGAGCTCCTTGGACTTTACGCTTTTGTGGGCAGAGCAACTCCAGAGGCTGGGGTTAGGCCTGGTACCTCTCTGGGAAGGAGCATTGGGTGGGGCCAGCCAAGATGGCAAGTGTAAAGACTTAGAAGTCAAGATTTGGGTTGACAAGAACCAGGAGCAGCAAGGGGGGAAAGGGCTGAGGGGATTTCCCCTTCATCAGAGGTTTCCAAGCAGAAGCCCTCACTTTGTTGGGACATTTTTGCTCAGATATGGAGTCAGGCTGGATTAGGTGACCTGGAGTCTCTTTCTAGAGGGACAGGTTGGGACATCAGAGTAGGAGGAGCACCTGAATTGAATGACTCTTAGTTCTTTCCATTTCTTTTCTCTCTTTCTTTGTCTCTCTGTGTATCTGTGTTTAGCTCTGTGTTTGTCTCTCCCCCGTCCCGCACTCTCTTTGTCTCCCTCTCCCTTTCTTCTCTTTCTGTCTCCCCCTACTTTCTCTTTCCCCCTTTCCTCTCTGTCTCTTTCTACCTCTTCCCCCTTTCCTCTCTCTTTCTTTGTCTCTCTCTCTCCTCCTTTCCTCTCTCTGTTTTTTCCCTTTCTTTTCTCTGTCTCTCCTCCCTCTTTCCTCTCTCTCTCCCCCCACTTCCTTTCTCTCTATATCTCTTCTCCTTTTCTCTCTTTCCCCCTTTCCTCTCTTTCTTTCTGTCTCTTTCCCCTCCTTTCCTTTCTCTCTGTCTCTCTCTCTCTCCCTTTACTCTGTCTCTCTTTCCCCTTTGCTCTCTCTCTTTCCTTCTTTGTCTTTTTCTGTCTCTCTCCTCCCTTTCCTTCCTTTCTTTTTCTTTCTCTGTCTCTCCCACCCCCCAGTCTCTTTCGTCTCTCCTTTTCTCTCTCCTCTCACCCCTACCTTTCCTCGTCCCTGTGTCCAGTACTTTTCCACTGGTGTTTCTTACTGCCAGGAACATATTTAACATTCCCTGGAATTCTGGGACTGTGTATGTTGGCATCCCGCACCCTGGTTACATTTTGGGGAGGCGGCAGCTCTCTGCCAAAGCTTCCACTGTTTTCTGCCTAGGAAGGAGCAGAGGGGGACTTTGGGGTGGGGAGTGTTTCTTCTCCCTAGCTCCGTGTGCTGCTGTGGCCAGGCTTGGTGCCCTCTGCCACTGCTCCCTTCTCTTCCAGGCCTCAGAGCAGCCTGTCTGATTCCAATCAATTTGATGCCCCCCCCACCAGTCCCGGTTTTGTTGCTGCCCCAAGAAGTAGGGTCTTTTCCAGGGTGAGTCTGGGCCGAATCCAAAGTCCCCCAGACTTCAGATCCCAGGATATTTTGGAAGAGCACAGACTGGAGCAGTGGTTCATTGGATTGTTCATGTTCCAACCCGAAAGGGACCTCAGAGGCGATTGGCTTTAAAACCCTCCTTTTTCAGATAAGGAGACCGAGATGCACCAAAGTTAGGAGGTGTGGTGTTCCAGCCCAGGGCTCTTGCCATTTGGGACCTGAAGGTTCTCCAAGTGTGGTCTAGGAACCCCCACGAGGTCTTCAACATCAGAACAGTTTTGTTCTGCTACAAAAGTGTTTCCTTTCTAACGTGGTAAATATCAATAGATGGGAGCCATTTAAAGCAAATCCCTTTGAGAGTTCCTCAGTCATTTTTTGAAGTATAATTTGAGAATAGATCCCAAGAATTCCCACTTCCCCAAATTCAGACAGCCCCAGTGGGAAAGCACCCAAGAGCCAAAGGGATTTCCTCCCTGAAGTTTGGTGATGAGTATTTGTTAGATCCCACATTCTCACTTGTAACCCTTCCACCCCCTTCCTCTGTGCCCTGGGAGGCCCCAAAGAAATTGTTCTCTCACATCTTAGGTGAGTGTTTTTGTCATCCCCGGTGACAAGAGGAGTCTGATTCAAACAATTGCTTCCCTTCATTTTGGGGGGAGCTCTTTACTTGCCCAGAGGCTTTCTGGGAACCTCTGGGAATATGTCATTGGAAACCGTGAAAGCTGTTCTGTCTGTCTTTGTCCCTGTCCCTGTCTCTGGTGAATGCACTGTTGCTTTTTCCCCAGATGATTTCTGGCCCCTCTCTTCCCAGAGGAGGGTATAAACTGAGAACCTCCCTGTTTCATCTCTTTAAAAGTTTGAGCAGAATCCCCAGACCATCTCACTGATTCAGTTTGTGTTCCAGTGCTCAGATCCTTCCCTTCAGGAGTCCTTTAAGGAGAAGCAGCCGGTGGAGCTCCCAGAACCCATCTTGAGCTTGACTCTGTGTACTCTGGAGCATTCTCAGAGCCTCAACTCGTGTTGTCAAGTGAATTGCCTTCTCACTAGTAACTGAGTTAGGAATAAGGAGTGGGGTGATCATGAACAGGCCATCAGATTTGCCATCTGAAATGGGGCTGGAAAGTAGAGATGTACTTTCCTTCAAGGCTCATTATGGCCTAGCGGATAAAGAGCTGGCCTGAGTCCTCTGACACCATTGGCCACGTGGGCCGCTCCCTAAAGTGGGAGCTGTGATCCCTCTGCTTCTTGTAATGGGCGTGCTTTGTTTTCATTTTTTTTAATGGGCTTTTCTAAAGCTAAAGTTTCCTCCCTTTATTGCCTTAGGACGCCATCAGGGATGTCCACATCAAAGGCCTGATGTACAAATGGATTCTCCAGGATTTGGGTGAGTTTGTAGCCAGATTTTATGTGGGAAATTCTGAAATTGAAGTTGAGAGTGAGGGGGAGTGGATGCCCATGGGGAGAGGCAGGGCAGGAGCAAGAAGAGACCACATTTCCTTGGTTGTACTTACCAAAAAACGCCAGTCCCTTTGGTGCTGGGAACTCTTCCACGTGCATGTGTGTATGCACACATGGGTTCTTTTTCTCCTTAGGAATATAATTAAGAGCTGTTTCTCTTTATAATTGCTTTTTGCGGTTCTGGGCTTAGAGGTTTGGCGGTCTTGGCCATCCTCTCCTTCCTCCCCTGCTCCAGAGATTAGATGCTGATCTAAGGGAAAGAGCTCTTGTGAGATGGGGGGGCTTTTGCAGGTTTGGTGTCCCAGCATCTGGGGCTTCCCAGTTTAGGATTAGATTAGGATCAGAGCTCCAGATTGTGCCTGACTGGTGATGCAGCAGCCTCATTGATCGGTATCTGCGTCCGTTTGGTAGAAAAATACATACTTCGCGGTGAGGAGACCTATGCCGTCCTGCGCCGCCTGGTGGACAATGGCAAGAAGCTGTTTCTCATCACCAACAGCCCCTTCAGCTTTGTGTGAGTGTCTCCAAAAAGGTGGGATGGGGCTGGGGAGGGCGCCCAGAGAACACTCTTCCCCTGCTTCCCCACTCCCACGTCAGCTCACAGATTCGGAGCATTGTAGCGTATCCTAAGGGCCATGAAATACCCTGTGGGGTGAGCTTCCATCCTTTTCTCTATCTCTCTAGTGACAAAGGCATGAAGTACATGGTGGGCAAGGAGTGGCGGGACTTCTTTGATATAGTCATCGTGCAGGCCGATAAGCCACATTTCTTTAATGATGGCATCAAGTAAGTATATGGGGCTGGAGAGGAGAGCCTCCTTTGATCCTGTGGCCTGGGGTGTAATGGTGGGAAGGAGGGAAGGCAGTATAAACTCTAGCCCCAGCAGGCGGAGCCCATCTTTTCCTTCTTCAGTCAGGATTCACGATTCCATAAATCCTTTGGGATTTCCCAAACCACTTCTCTGTGAGGCTGACTTAGGCGAGCATTAAGCAGCCAAAGGCTCGTGTTAGTCAGTGTGGGAGTTAAGACTTGAACCCAGATCTCTTGCCTCTCAGCCTAGTATTCTTACTGCTACACAGTGAGGTACCTAAAGTGTCTACAAATGGGGTTTCCGAGGTTCTTCACTTTCATTTTGTCAGAGAAGAAGCTTTTGCCTCATCTTGCCTCGAGCCAGCCTCCATGTCACTTCCGGACCATGGCCAAACCATGTTGCTCACTATACGGGCCTCTCCCCACTTCCTTGCTCCTCCTCTGTTAGAAGGGAAGCTCACAGGGCCCGTCTCCCCTGCTTAGTATTTGTATCATCAGCACTTAACGCATCGGCTGGTATATAGTTAAGTGTTTATGATAAATGATTTTGCTTTCGTTTGTTCATTCATTCTAACTTTCCAGCTGTAGAGATGAAACCGTATGTTGAGTTGCTATTGTATTCCCTGAATATTGGAGATTGGTCTGGACTTGTCCAGCTCAAAGTGGTGACCCCAGTTCTGGGAGTCCCGCGGAAAAGCTCCACGTTGTTCCTCCTGCTGGGAGTTGGCATCGCTACTTTGCAAAACCAGGGCGATGGTGCAGCGTGGGTGCCACGTCGTCATAAAGTTGGGCCAGACCCACTCTAGCCTTACAAACGAAGCCTTCAGCTTGGAATTCTATTTTGTTGGAAATCTTAGTTGGGTGAAGGTGTCCTTAGAGGGACAGAAGCTCCTGTTTGGGAGCTTTCAGGTCTTGACTTTGTGTTTTCCAGAAGCCCGGCTTTGGCTTAAATGTGCTTTCTCCTTGATAGGCCGACTCCACTTTCCCTTTTTAAAAATTTATTTTTACATTGATTGAACTGAGAAATAGAATAAGAAACTATTGAATAAAGAAAATGAGAATAGAAAAAAGAAAGACAGAAAAAGAAAATTGAAAGACAGAACAAAACAAGTCAATTGTCATGTGCCCAATAGAACATCAGGAAGGATTCAAAATATATGACAATAAATTTCCATTTCAAAAAAGCATAGATAGTAATAGAAGAAATTATATTCACAAGTGTCTGTCTTTTTCTGGCTTCCTTGTAGGCTATTCTTTTGTTCTCTGTTGAGCCCTATTCATTTGCCTTAGTTTTCCAGGATGATCCGTTGTGAGCAGTGAAGGGGATTTGAAAAATAAAGGAGAGAGCCCAGTCTGCTCAAAGGCAGCACGTCTGAGAACACTTGCTGCTGGGGCCCTCTGGCCCCTAGGGAATCTCTCAGGGATTCTTAGGTAGTCTTAGCTGCTCCTGCCCAGGCACTGATGTAGCCTGGAGACAGCTCATCTTTTTGATCCAAACCATGGGGGCCCTTTGTTTGGGTTTTTGGCCCTTCCTCCCATTGATTTGACTAAATACAGCTGGGAGACCCTCCCAAACTTCCCTGGTTCCCATGTTCCCTGGGCTGAGGACAAATAAAAGCATCCTAAATCTAAATTCCATGGCTTCCTCTGCTCCTGCTTATTCCTAAAGGAAGTTCCTTCTCTGCTTTTAAGTGTCGGGAAAAAGAATGAAGGATGGCCTCCTGCCTCATCCACATAGCAAAGCAGGGGTGCTTCTGGGGGAGGGCCGGGAGGGCCCCACGCTCCCAGACTCTGGAATTTCCTTTGTGGCCTCAGGCTTGTACTCTCTCACTTTCTGTCTCCCTCTCGGTCTCTCTCTGTCTCTGTGTTTCTTTCTCTCTTTCTCTCTCTCTCTCCCTCCCTCCCTCTCTATTTCACTCCCTCTCCCTCTCCCTCTGTTTCTCTCTCCCTCTCTGTCCCCCCTCTCAGTGTATCTTTCTATCTCTCTTTGTCTCTCTCCCTCCCTCCCTCTCTCTCTCCCTCCCTTTCTTGCCCCTTTCTCTCTCCCTCTCCCCTCCTCCCCTTCCCCCCAGAGCAAAGTTGACATAGCAGAGCTCAATAAAAGGGGAGGGTGGACTCAGGCCACTAGCCTCACAGCTCACTGACATCCATAAGCATTTATAAACCATTTCTGTGGAAGGGCATTTCATTTCCTTTTTTTTTTGGGGGGGGGATATGCTTTCCTCACTTTTACATGCCCGCTTCCTCTATGTAACCTGCTTCCAACATCTGGAACCCTCTGTACCCCAACCATGTTCATGAACTCACCAAATGCTACATGGGCCTTGGGTTTTGTAGCGAGCACATGAATGAATGCAACTGTCTTTGGCAGAACTACCCCCCCTCCCCACCCCCAGCAGAAGCATCCCTCCAACACGAATTTCAGAAAGGACTGTGCTTTGCCTTTGAGAGGGGCATAAGAGACTGGGCAGCCCCTAGCTCAGTGGCCTGAGCTCTGGAGTTGTCATCTAGTCTGGGGGAGCCTCCCAGCCCAGGAGGAAAAGGAAGACCCCAGGTGTCTGAGCAGCTTCCTTTCTTTCCGGCAGACCTTTCCGCCGCTTGGATGAGAATGGAGACCTTCAGTGGGATAAAATCGTCAAGCTAGAAAAGGGCCAGGTGTACAAGCAGGTGAGACCTATGCCCATGGTCCCAGGGGCCTGGATTGGGGCTCCTGCTTCTCGCCATGTGCTTGCGTGGTGTGCCGGGACCTCTATTTCTCAAGCACCATAGCCTCCCTTCCAGCTGGAGCCCAGGGGGCCGGCTTCTCCCATCAGGTGCTTCAGGTTTCTTCCTGGCCAGCTCTTTAGCTTGGGCCAACAGGCACCGGATCTCATTTCTGCAGGGGAGTGAGAGGCTACCACACTGATGCTTTGGGGTATATAGCTTCAGGCCCTACTCAAAGGGAAGACTCAGGTTGGGCTTGGGAGGCAGAGAGGGAAAGAGTGGCAACTATCTCCAGTGTTCAGGACGCAGGCCCTCAGGTGGAGCAGGCGCAGGGTTTCAGATCTTTTTCTGTCACCTCCGATGATGGTTTTTAGCCTTGGAGCTCCCCAGTGTAGCAGATGCAGTGTTGGTAACGGCCCGGCCTGGGAGTTTCAGAAAGGTCCCAAGGAATTGTCTGACTCATTGCTGTCCTCAAAGCGGGTGGAGGTTTGGAGCACTTTTCCAATGACCCCTTTGGGCTCTACCCAGCCTTTGCCCTTCACATTTATATACGCCCCAATGGAAGAGGTGCCCACTCCCCCCTGGGGTACATGCTCAGGAAGGAAGAACAGCTTAAATGCTCAGGTCCTTAGGCTCCTCATTTGGAGAGAGAGATTGATTTAGCAGACCGCTACAGCCTTTTGTAGTGGCAAGAAACGAGAAACTGAGTGGATGCCCATCAGTTGGAGAATGGCTGAATGAGTTATGGATATGAATGTTATGGAATATTATTGTTCCCTAAGCAATGATCGGCAGGATGAATCCAGAGAAGCCTGAGGAGACTTACGGGAACTGCTGCTGAGAGAAGTGAGCAGAACTAGGAGAACATTGCACACAGTTACAAGAAAATGATATGATGATCAACTGTTGATGGATGTGGCTTTTTTCAATAATGAGATGATTCAGGGCAATTCCAGTAGACTTGGGCTAGGCAATGCCATCCACATCCAAAGAAATCTATTGGGACTGAATGTGAATCACTCTGTAGTATTTTTCTCTTTTTGTTTGCTTAGGCTTTTTCTCATTTTTTGGGCTTTTGATCTGATTTTTCTTGTACCGCACGATGACTAGAAATATGTTTAGAGGAACTGCACGTGTTTCTCTATACGGGATCGCTTGCTATCTTGGGGAGGGTTGAGAGAGGGAGAAAAATTTGGAACACAAAGTTTTGCAGAAGTGAATGTTGCAAACTAGCTTTGCATATATTTGGAAAGATACTATTTTTAAAAAGAGTAAAATGACAAAACAAAACAAAAAGAAGAAGTGAGCTGCCCTCATTTCAGTGCAGACTACTAGGGTTCCCAGGACTTACAGTTCTGAGAGTGAGGTTAAGTGACAGTGAGTTTCAGGGAAGAACAGTGCTGTCCAGTGAATCATCTTTATCCTTCTATAAACTGTTTCCCCTTCTGACTTTGACCTCTCGCTAAACCTGGATCTCCTGCTCCATTCCTAGGGAAACCTATTTGATTTCCTGCGGCTGACTGGTTGGCGAGGATCCAAGGTCTTCTACTTTGGTGACCATCTCTACAGTGATCTGGCAGTGAGTCTTTTTAGGGAGCCAGAAGAAGGAAAGGGGGGGCTTCACACTACGGGCTGCATGGACAGCCCCTTTCAGGGGCTTATGGGAAAATTGCTAGGCAGATTCATTGAGCATGGGGAACCAGAAGAAGCGGGGTGCTTCACACTACGAGCTGCGTGTACAGCCTTTCAGGGATTTATGGGAAAACGGCTAGGCAGATTCATTGAGCACAGAGAGGCACCAAGGGAAAGCCCTGGCTGTCTTCATCACACTGTTCTTTACCCTACCTTGTTGCTGCCTTCTCCAAGGACCTAATGCTTCGCCATGGCTGGCGTACTGGGGCCATTGTTCCAGAGCTGGAGACCGAGACCAAGATTGTCAACACAGAGCAGTACTCCCAGTCACTGACGTGGCTGCAGGCCCTCACTGGCCTCCTGGAACGTATGCAGGTTAGTGACCTCTCTCTCACTGGTGGAACTAGAGCTAGAAACTGCATGTGATACTTTAAAATGTTTCCACGGTAAGTGCTGGAAACCAGAAGTGGCTCCTGTGATGACCTTTGGGCTTCTAGGACCTCCCTCTCCCTTCCTGTCTAGCTGCAGCCTTTTGGGCCCTCTAAATCATCCAGAGGTTGATGGGCTCCAGTGCACGTAGGGTTCTGGAATTGGTGAGACTTAAAATGAATGTGTTCCTTTTGGTTGCTGCCCAGATGTTTCGAGATGCCGAGTCCCAGCAGGTGCTCCAGGACTGGATGAAGGAGAGGCAGGAGATGAGGTGTGTTGAGACTCCCAGGCCAGTGCAGCTGGGGCTGGGGGAGGATGGGACTAGGCTGGACTTCCTCAAGGTGGGAGGTGACTCTCCTCCCAAGACCTGCTAGTTGTGCACGGTTTGGGGACACAGTTTCCATCCCGACACCTGCCCTTCCTCCCGTCTCCCCGACGCCACTTTCTCCATCCTTCGGCTGGGGAGGAGTGTACCAGACACTGGGTGGTACTGGATGCTGGGCCTAAAAAACCTAAATGAAACCTCAGCCCTCAGACTTACATCCTAAAGGGATGGCAAAGGTTTGGGTGCCATCCTCAGCATCCGATTTCTTGGTGTTGTCAAGAGTCCGATCTGTAACAGATGAAAGAAAGATGGTGCCCCCCCCCCCAGGCTGCATCTGTGAGGCTGGAGCCAGGCCCCCAAGCCTTGCCCGCCCCCTCCCCGTGGGGTGCTCTCACATCCTCCCCTTTTTCCCAGGGCCGTCACCAAGAATCTGTTCAACCCTCAGTTCGGCAGCATCTTTCGAACCTGCCACAACCCCACCTACTTCTCTCGTCGGCTCTGCCGCTTCTCAGACCTCTACATGGCTTCCATCAGCTGTCTGCTCAACTACGATCTGCGTTACACCTTCTTTCCCCGGCGCACTCCTCTGCAGCACGAGGCCCCCCTCTGGATGGACCAGCTCTGCACGGGCTGCATGAAAACCCCCTTTCTGGAGGAGATGGCCCACATTCGCTAGGGGGGGGAGGGTGGCTTCCCACCCGGGGTGCCGGGCCACTCACGAGTCAAGGCCCGGTGCGAGACTGGATTCTTCCGGTCTGAGCACGTTCCCCTCCCATTCCCTAGCTTGGCTCCGGGGTCAGGAGCCAAAGGGTGATCACAGGGCTGATCACCAGGGCGTCCCATGGAGAGGTTACACTGGCATCAGGTGTCGCCCTTGTGCCTCTCCAGCATGACCTCCTTAGGGACCCACAAGACCCTATTTATGCCATCCACCGGATGGGCATTCAAAGGGTCTATCTGCTTTGGTGCTAGGGAGGAGCCCATCCCCGAAGCTCGAGGGATGGGTGCCCCCAGTTAGAAATCTGCTTTTCTGGGCCAGGCAACAAAGCCCAGCCAAGAGAGATAGAGAGAGAGAAAAGGCATTAGAGTGTGGATCTGTACGCCCACCAAAAGGGTGGCAGAGCATCTTAGAACTCAGAGGGCCAGTCCTGACGGACTCTGGGGACCCTTTCTCCCTTGCTCATTTGCCAGATGGCATCTGAGGCCCGGGAATGTGAAAGGGCAGAAAGTGATTGAATTTGAGGGGAGTGGCAGGGGAGGAAACGGGTGGTGGTCTTTGGGATGGGAAGGTTGGAGTCTGTCTTGGCCTGGGAGGTTTTGTAAAGCCTTGGGATTCCCCCAGGAGGGGCCGGGAACCTGCCAAGAAGCCAGCTGCTTTGGGCTCTTTCATCTCTATGGCCTCTCCTCACAGCCCTCTCCCCTTCCTGGAAACCTCAGGCTTTGTCCTAGCCCTATAGGGGCCCCCGTGCCTTGCTCTCTCTTGCCAAGAAGCTGCAGCCTCATTGAACTGCACAGGAGAGCTCTTGGGAAAGCAGACGGAGCGCCTCCGTGAGGCTCCGGGAGCTCTTGCCAGAAGCAGGGGCTCCCCTTTCTCTCTGCCCTCCTCCAAGAGATTGGACGAGGATCTCCAGCCCTCATCTCAGTCCCTGCCTCGTAGGTCCTTGCAGGCTCCCCTCCCCTCCCTCAGCCCACTCTACCGGCCTATCACAAAGGAGTCCGGATCTGCGGAATGCTCTAATGAGGTCTGTGGAGTGTGGTGGACCCCACGCTATCCCTGATGCTTCGAGCCCTGGGGCAGGCTCCCCTCGTGCGACATCTGAGCCCCCTCTTTCCCTCAGCTAGCTGGAGCGGCCAGGCCAAGAGGCGGGGACCATAGCCCCCTCACTAAGCCTTCCGCTTCTCTGGCCACTCCAGACCAAAAAGGAGCTGTCTCCTTCACTTCTGAATCTGCCCTTTCCTCTACCTCCTCCTCGCCAGAACCATTTCCTGAACGAATGACCAAATGTTCTTGCTGGCTCTATCTGTCCCTAGGGAAGTGGTGAGTGCTGGGACAGTAACACAAGGGAGCCACTTCCCGTTTACAGTGGGCTTCCGTTCTGATGGAAGAAGATAGACATTGTACGCAGAGGGGCCCGGTGACCCAGGAGCAGGGCTTCGGTCTGAGGAGGGGAGCTGGGGCAATCCGCTGACATATCCTCTCGGCCCCGGGTAGAAATAGGGGAGGGACGGAGAGCCTGTGCAAGAAACAGCAAAGGCAGCTTTCAACCTGCTCTTGAGCCAGTCCGTTGGGTTTGGGCCTGACGCCATGGCCGGTGTTCCAACAGCCCAACCCGCTTGCCTTCCGCTCACTGCCAACAGTGTAGAGATCATCCTCTGCTTTAAAACGATCTCTCCCATCGTGTCCCGTCCCTGCTTTTGCCCCCTGAAATTACTAGTAGACTTCTGCGGGTCTTCTCTTCAGATGGAGAGGGAAGGCACAGAGCCAGAATCAGAAAGAGGGTTGTGATGGGGAAGGTAGAGGAAGACCCAAAGAAGGAGGCAGAGGACCCCCCGAACTTGCAAAGGGGTTCACCGTATCCTCGGCAACAGGAGGGAAGCACCCTCCACGAGCACTTATCTTTTTTAAAAGTTTGCATAAATCAAAATAATGGCGCATAGGGTAGATGCTAGCATCAGGAGGGTGGGGAAAGGTGCCTCCTAGAGGCTCCTTGAGCCCGGCTTTGAATGCTGGGTGTTTTAAGGGGAAGGGGAAGTACCCATGGGTGGGTAAAGGACCTTGGTAGAGGTAGAGAAGTGGGAGGTAGCATGCCTTCGGTGTATGAAGAATACCGGGGGATACATTCAGATAGTTAACTGGAGCTGGGTTGTAAAGAGCTTGCAATTCTCCAGGGATTGGTACTTAAGTGGAGGCCACAAATGTGGCTGGAACCGGGCAGCCTTCAGGCAGGGCTACGGGGATGGGCACGCGAGCTAGTCGCACGGGCAATTTGCCCGAAGAAGCTAGAAGAGGGATTCCATTGGTAGGCATATACACTTAAAATACATATAGCAGCACTTTGGTGGGAGTGGCAAATGAAACACGTCCGCCAACTGGGGGATAGCTAGATGACCGATGTGGATGGAATGGAACGTTATGACGCCTGAAGAAATGGTAAATGGGATGCAGAGAAGCCCAGAAAGACAAAAGCATAATACGGTGACTAGAGTGACATAAAAAGGGAAAACAATCATGAAATCATGTGCCCCAGAAACGGTTTTTTAATACAAAAAATTAAGCCTGGCTCCAAAGGAGATGGGAGAAATTGCCTCCTGCAAACCCCCTCCCCCCCAACTCCTGCCATTGGATTTCAGAGGTGGGAGATAGGTGATCTGATTTCCGATTTATTCATTATGTTAGTTTTGCTGATGGCTTTTTCTTTTAAAAAATTCTTGTTATATGGGATGACTTTTTGAGAGGATGGGGGAGGGCAATTTGACAGTGTAAAAGAAGATTAAAAATCTTTATAAAAGGAGATTCTGAGTATTTGGGGGGCCGGCCATCCATCCAGTACGGGTCAGTAGTTTATTAAGAAAATCAAAAATGTTCTTGAACCACATTGAGAGGAAAGGACCTGGGAGATAATTGTTCTGAAGTATTCTTTTTGAATCGGAAGTGCTATGTTAAGTTATGGGGACCACATTCTAGAAAGGCTATCAATTGGCATCGTGAATTCGCCTTCAGTCATGGCCCTCTCTCCGTGACCCCGTTTGAGGTTTTCTTGGCAAAGAGATTGGAGTGGTTTGCCATTTCCCTTCTCCAGCTCAGCTTACAGAGAAACAGGCAGTATGACAGGGGAAAGTGCTTTGCCCAGAGACACACAGCTACTAAGTTTTTGAGGCCAGTCTTCTTGACTATAGACACGGTCCACTGTGCATCGTGGCGCCCCCCAGTGGCTTGAGTCTTAAACACCTAGTAAAGTACCAGGCACTTTGGCAAGCGCTGGAGATGCAAAAAGAATGGCCTCCAAAAATGGAACCCACCTTCAAACTTGCCTTCCAATGGAGGCAATGACATGCGGATAACAACCATATGTAAGAGAAGTAGTGCGATGTCTCTCTACTCATGCTACTAGCTTGAGCCCCCCACCAGCTGTGTTCCATTATTAGCTGTCAGTAAGGAGCAATCCAGCTCGTTTAATCACATCAGCTGATTTACAGAGGGGTGTTTAGTTTGAAGATGCAAAAAGAATAAAAGTACAAGCATTTGCTCCCAGTGCCTTGGAAACAGCATCTTTCCCATGCCACTTTTTCCTCTGCCCAGTAGGTTCCCTCGGCATGGCTCCTATGTCCATTGCATTCACCATGTTCACACTCACTTGTGGTGGGACTGCTCCATGAATCCTCATCTTAGCTACTCTGGATGCTAGTCCCAAGCCGCTATTTGGTCCTCAGTATAACAATGCCGTGCTACCTGCAAACCTGAACCCTGAAAAGATGCAAGGCTAGAATCCTATTGATTTGGGGGGATTCACAAGATGGGTGGTTCCAATCCCTTCACCTAAAATGGAAAAGAATAAACACATAGGCCAAGGACTGAAGGCTTTTCGTGGGACTACATTGTCTCTCACCACCTGCTGCGAATGGAATAACACCACCAGAGGACAGCAGATCAGGAACAACCAAAGTGGCCAAACCCAATACAGCTGTTTAGGTAGGAAAATTGGAACAAGAAGGATATGGAAGGGGCAGCTAGGTGGCGCAGTGGACAGAGCACCAGCCCTGAAGTCAGGAGGACCTGAGCTCAGATCTGGTCTCAGACGCACCTCCTAGCTGTGTGACCCTGGGCAAGTCACTTAACCCCAAATGTCTCCGCAAAAAAAAAAAAAAAAAAAAAAAAAAAAAGGACTTTGAGTAAAGAAAGCAGGTCACCTTTAGAACAAATTTGAAAGGTTTCCTTCACTTCATAGGAAGAGAGTGGAAATGAGTTAGCTCAAGAATTTGTGCTCTGCTAGAGGAAGCCCCTGACACCCAGCCTTGTTTTCCCCACCACCCTTCGAGGTGAAGAAATCATCTGTCAAATAGCTACTCTATTCTGACCTCCCTCCCTTCAAAGCTAGTAAACAATCAATAAGATAAACTATCACTCTTTGCAGATGATATGATGATATGCTTAGAGAATCATCCAAAATTTTTCAGCATTGACCCTTGCAAAACTTTCTGTTCCAAATTTTTCCCTCCTTCCCCCCAGCCCCTCCCCTAGATGTCAGGTAATCCAATATATGTTAAAGTATATGTTAAATACAATATGTATAAACAGAAGTTAAAAAGGTTTTTGTACAAACAAAATTAATTCAAACAAGATTAGAAGGGAAACAATAAACTGGGAAAACATTTTTACAAAGGTTCTGATAAAGGCCTCATTTCTAAAAATCAAAGTTATCAAACTGTGCATCCCCTTTGATCCAGCAGTGTTTCTACTGGGCTTATACCCCAAAGAGATCCTAAAGAAGGGAAAGGGACCTGCATGTGCCAAAATGTTTGTGGCAGCCCTGTTTGTAGTGGCTAGAAGCTGGAAACGGAGTGGATGCTCATCAACTGGAGAATGGCTGGGTAAATTGTGGTATATGAATGTTATGGAATATTATTGTTCTGTAAGAAATGACCAGCAGGATGAATACAGAGAGGCTTACATGAATTGATGCTGAGTGAAATGAGCAGAACCAGGAGATCATTATATACAGCAACAACAAGACTATACAATGATCAATTCTGATGGACATGGCCATCTTCAACAAGGAGATGATTTAAACCAGTTCCAATTGTTCAGTGATGGAGAGAGCCATCTACACCCAGAGAGAGGCCTGTGGAACTGAGTGTGGACCACAACATAGCATTTTCATGTTTTCTGTTCATGTTTGGCTTGTATTTTGTTCTCCTTTTCAGGTTTTTTTCTTTCTAGATCCAATTTTTCATGTGCAGTAAGGTAACTGTATGAATATGTATACATATATTGAATTTAACATATATTTTAACATATTAACATGTATCGGACTACCTATCATCTAGGGAAGGGGTGGGGGAAGGAGGGAAAAACTTGGAACAGAAAGTTTTGCAAGGATCAATGTTGAAAAATTGCCCATGCATATGTTTTGTAAATAAAAAGCTTTCATTAAAAAAAGAAAAGTAAATAGATGTAATCAAAAGAGAGAAATGGAAACTAAAAAAAAAAAAGAAATAGAGTGGTGGATCAGTGGAACAGGTTAGATTACACATGACACAATAATAAATGACTATAGTAATCTAGGATTTCATGAACCCTCAAATTCCAGCTTCTGGGGTAAGAACTCACTATTTCACAAAATTGCTGGGGAAACTGGAAAATAATGTATCAGAAACTTGGTATAGACCTACATTTCAGACCCCATATCAAAATAAACTCAAAATGGGTACATGATTTGGACTTCAAGGATGATACCATAAGCAAATTAGGAGAGGAAGGGGTGGTTTACCTATCAGATCTTTAGAGAAAGGAGGGATTTATGACCAAAGAAGAAGTAGAGAACATTATGAAATTCCCAGTGGACAACTTTGATGACATTAAATTTAAAAGGTTTTGCACAAACAAAACCAACAACAAACAAGATTAAAAGGGAAGGACAAAGCTGGGGAAAAAATGTTTACAGCCAGTATTACTGAAAAAGGTCTCATTTCTAAAATATATAAAGAACTGTGTCAAATGATAAGAATCCAAGTCATTCTACAACTGATAAATGGTCAAAGGATGCGAACGGATAATTTTCACATGATGAAATTAAAGTCATAAAATCATATGAAAAAATGCTGTCAATCACTATTGATTAGAGAAATGCAAATGAAAACAACTCTGAGGTACCACTCATACTTCTCAGATTGTCTAAAATAACAAAAAAGATGATAAATGTTGGAGGGGATGTGGGAAAAGTGGGACACTAGTATATTGTTGTGGAGTTGTGAAATGATCCAACCATTCTGGAGAGAAATTTGGAACTATGCCCAAAGGACTATCAAACTACATACACTTTGACTCAGCAGTACCATTACTGGGTCTGTATACCAAGGAAATCATAAAGGAGGGGAAAGGACCCATGTGCGCAAAAATGTTTGTAGCCGCTCTTTTTGTGGTGGCAAAGAATTGGAAAATGAGTGGATGCCCATTAATTGGGGCTGAATAAGTTATAGTAGATGAAAGTAATGGAATATATTTTTGTTCTATTAAAAAGGATGAACAAACTGATTTTAGAAAGGCCTGAGATTTACACGAACTGATGCAAAACAAGTCGAACCAGCAATACATTGTACACAGTAACAGCAAGAAGGTGATGATTAACTACGAAAGACTTGGTTCTTTTCAGCTGTTCAATGATCCAAGGCAATTCCAATAAACTTTGGGTGGAAAATGCCATCTGCATTCAGAGAGGGAATCATGGAGACTGAATATAAATCAACACATGCTATGTTCACTTTTTGTTTGTTTGTTTCTTTGTTTTCTCTCATAGTTTTCCCCTTTTGTCCTGATTTTTCTCTCCCAACATAATTCATAAAGAAATGTGTATTAAATGAATATGCACATATAACCAGAAAACAAGAAAAAAGGGGGAGAAAGCTAGTAAACAGAAATCAAGATAGATTCTAGTCCCCAGACTAGCTGCATTCTCAGAGGATTATGGATCATAGCCTCATGGTCAAATGGAGAAACTAGCTATTTTCTGGGTCTCCTAGACCAGAGCTTCTTACATCATCCCCCTCAGTTACTGTCACCCACTAAGGAGGATTAACTGAAGTAATATAGAATTCCAGATGAAGAAAGAAACCATTTCCCTAATATAAGAAGTATTAGATGCTGGGCCTGTACTTTGGACCATTTTCTACTTCAACAGCTTGAAGTTACCAGAGAAGGTCAATGTTACCTGGTGATTAACTATAGACTTCTGGGCACTAAACCAAGTTGTAGACACAATTGCCCACAGTGTCAGCCATACTGATTGTGTCATTTGGGATACTGAATCGAGCTCTAGCTAGAGTTAGCTCAATTCTCTTTCTATTCAGTTGTGATTCTGGTTTGATTTCTGTCTTGTGAGAAAACTATTTGATGATGAGAATTGTGAGAAAACTATTGCCCTGCATGCTAACTCAATGGAAAGTGTGGGAGAGAAGAGGCAGACGGAAGGACCACAGAGTTGTGGTGCTGACCTCACTGTCGTATACCTGTGAAACCTGGACAGTCTAGGGCGCCATGGCAGAAAATTGAACAACTTCCATTTGAATTGTCTTTGGAAGATTCTGAAGATCACCTGGAAAGATGAGCTACTGGACACTGAGGTCCTTTCTCCAACTAAACTGCCCAGCATTTGAACTCTACTGCAAAAAACATCACTCTAATGGGCTGGTCGCTTTGGTCAAATGACAAATGGACACTTGTCTAAAAGACTCTTTTACAAGGAACTTACACAAAGTAAGCAAGCTCTCGCATGGATCGAAGAAGAAGTGATTCAAGGACATTCTCAAGGTCTTTGAAAATTTTGTAGTAGATCGGAAGATGTGGGAAATACTGGCACGGGACCATTCAGCATGAGGTACCCACATAAAGAAGGTACTGCACTCTATGTGCAAAACAGATCGCCCATGAGGTACAGTACTTTCTTTAAAGCTATTTCCACTCCAAATGTTCACGCGCACTATTTGTTCCCAATCCCTGGGAGAGCCTTTCAAACTCACATTGGTTTCATCGGCCACAGTTGGGCACACTGTACCTTGACTCCAACTTAGCAGTGTCTTTTGGGTCCCCTTCAAGAATGAAAGACAACGACCACCAAGAGACCTTAACTAAAGACTTAGGTTATGCTGACCAGAAACCCAGACAGATCCAAGGAGTTTTCTCACAATCGTGTACCTCAAGTATCCCATGTGTCTTACCTGAAAACTTATCCCAGACTTACTCATCATTTACTGTTTCATCATTCCTTTGACTGAATACAAACACTTGGCGGGGAGTGGGTTCTCTCTTTTTCCGTTGCATGGTCCATACTCAGACATAGCTTGCAACCCTGGGTCACAAGCCCAGGGCAAGGAACAACACTAACATGCAGAGTTTGTTGCCACAGGAGAGTCAGGGACTATAGTCAAAGTTCCAGAGCAGAAAAGAGTGGTTGTGGTCACTCACAGACAAGAGCACAGGCCAGTAGAACAGAAAATATATTTCTCCTTAAATAATCCTATCTTGAAAAAAACTGAAAACTTATAGATCCCCAGAAATAGCTCTGAAAACAGATGCACAAAAAATTTGAAGCTTGAGTCAGAGCCCCCTGCACCCTAGGAGCAATGCCCAACTTTAACATATAAAGTTAAAAGTCAAGAAATAGACTAGAAAAGAAGCAAACAAGAAAAAAAGAACCTGAACAGCGAAAGTTACTATCTTGGCCAAACTCAGAAGACAACAAAGCCAAAATTGGTATATACTAAGCCTCAAAGAAAAATGTGAATTGGTCTCAGGCCCCAAAAGAATTCCCGGAAGAGTGTATCATCATTTCCATCATAACTCTATTTGATTCTATTGAAAGATGCAGTCTTCTCAGTAAATCACTAATTGATATGACAAACACTTTATCAAGAGTTTCTAACTCTGGGGCTTATAAGGGACCCCAATGTGAGAGGAAAAAAAAAGAGTTTGGCTGATGCATTGAGATGGCCAAAAGGGGCCAGTCTCCTTTGTTCCAGATAAAAGGTGCATCAGGAAAAGTAAATGGTAAAGAAAAGAAAATTGTTCATTTAGGGCTCAGGAGTCTCATCACATAGAGCTGTTGGTTTCTCTGGAAACATCTGGTGCAGTCCTCGGGTCTGGGGGGTATCTCAGAATAGTTTCCAACTGAGTGCCTTCTCTGGTTCAGGTCATTTGTAGAAATGCCCTTCTCCATGAAAAATTCCTTACAGAATTGGACTTAACAAAATTTAAAATTTATTTTGCCAATAACCAGCTCAATTAATGAAAGTTCAACCCATATATCTCTATTATCAGAAAATCAAATTTAGAACCTTTCCGACCAGAGAATTTGCATTTTTAGGTGAGCTAATTGTCAAGTTTAGAGATTCGAGAAAGTCAAATCCAAATCCAAAATTGGAAGCCAATTTTTACATTTGGCATTGTTCATTCTCCCATTAGAAGGATGAGATTCTGCTAAGGAACTACTAACATAACACTTTTTATAAGATGAACTCATGATTTCTCTCAAAAGTTGCCATGTTAAATACAATTTTAGCAAAAGATGGAATAGAATGTGGAAAAATATAATTTAAGAATAGTACTTATTAAATAAATTGTTTCTAATCAAACACTTTGGATTTCTAGCCATGCTCAAATGAGTAACTCCTACGAAAAGGGTCTCTCTTTTTAATTAGATATTTCTTTGAGGCATTTACAAGCTAGAGGACAAGCCATTCTTCTTTCAAAATAACCAATTTGTGATGAAATCCTTTTCATTAATACAGAATGAAGACAGTTATGGTATTAACCTCACTAAATAACAGAATTATATCCTGGTTTCCTAAGTCTCTGTTCCATGATCACCTAATTATCTCCTTACCATTGTGAGAAGTTAAAGAATTTTATCTTACATGGGAATTAGTTGTCCTTCATTCTCAAAGAGGACCAAGATGACATCACTATGTTAGAGTCAAGTTTTGAAGAATCCATGTGAACATTTGGGATGGAGTCTTTATATTTGTGCATCTCACGCTTCTTTTGAGCTGCTTCAATTCTGCTTTGCTCAGAGAGCACAGCCCCTTCTCTGGCGAGGACACGCCATGTTGGACAGTCGTGTGCCAGCGTCTTCCATGTCATACAATCAATTCTAAAGTTCCTAAGAGAGACCTTGAGGGTGTCCTTGCAAGTATTGCTTTTTTGGGCTCCTTGTGAGCACTTCCCCTGTGTGAGACCTTTTGGCAAGTGTACATTTGGGATTTGAATAATGTGGCCAGCCCAGCGGAGCTGTGCTCTGTGCAGCAGAGTTGGAATGCTCTGCAGTATAGTTCAAGAGAGGACCTCAGTGTCTGGTCCCTCATCCTGCCAGGTGATCTCCAGAATCTTCTGAAGACAATTCAGGTGGAAGCGAGGGATTCAGCTTCCTGGCACAGCGCTGGGATACTGTCCAGCTTTCACAGGAATACAACACTGAAGTCAGCACAACAGCTCTGTAGACCTTCACTTTGGTAGTCAGTCTAATACCTCTCCTCTCCCACACTTTGCTTCGGAGCTTCCCAAACACTGAGCTAGCTCTGGCAATGCATGTGCCAAGCTCATTATCAATGTAGACATCCCTGGAAAGTATAGTGCCAAGATATGAGAATTTATCCACAGTATTCAAAACTTCTCATCTGTTGGTTTCACATATAGATGGGGTGGTGCTGGCTGGTGGTAAGAGCAGACAAAGCTAAATACTTAATTACTTAGTTGTTCAAAATATATAAAGGACTAAAATTCTAGGAGGAACAGAACCAAGATGGTGGAGAGTAGACAAGTCTTTGAATTTTTCCTGGCTTCCCTCAGATCAATACCAGATTAAGGCTTGAACAGGTTTTGGAGTGACAGAACCCCAAAATACATGGAGTGTGATAAATTTACAGCAGAAAATATTTTGGAAGAACTTCAAGAAAGGTCTGTCTCAATTGGGCAGTTGAGGGGGAAGGGTTGTTGCAGGCCAGCATAGGTGCAGTGCAGGGAGACCAAGGCCAAGAGGCTTCTACATGCTGGGGAAATCTCGAGGGAGGCTCACAGCCAAAAGACAGCAGTATTTGCTATTCTATCCTGGCTCAGAAGCCAGTGAATCAGCAGACTAGCTGTGAGTGATCCAATACAACTACAGAAGGCCTCTGACCCCCAGCATAATGTAGGACTTGGCCACACCCACCCAGCACTGGAATGAAGCTGGCAGCCCTGGCCCCAAGGCATTGAGAAGCCACTGTCACCCGTAGCAGAAGTGTGGGATAATCTCCCCTTTGCCCTAAGAATAGATCTCAAACTTTAAAAATGAGTGAAAAAGGGGGGGGGGCAGCTAGATGGTTTAGGGGATAGAGCACCAGCCCTGAAGTCAGGAGGACCTAAGTTCAAATCTGGCGTCAGACACTTAACACTTCCTAGCTATGTCACTTAGGCCCTAGGCAAGTCACTTAACCCCAATTACCTCAGAAAAAAAAAAAAAAGAAAGAAAGAAAAAAAGCTCTGATGCTAGATAGCTTTTATGAAACAGAGAAGAATAGACCTCAAACCCTGAGGGCACTAAAGACAAAACAAGTCCAAATCAAGTCCCAAAGGGTGATATGAATTGATCTCCATCTCACAAAGCTTTCTTAGAAGAACTCAAAAAGGATTTTAAAAGAGAAAAGAAAAATGGGGAAAGGAAAAGAGAACTCTGGAAATTGAAACACAAATTGTATGAAAAAATCACTTCTGAAAGAATAGTTTTGGCAAAATGGAAAAAGAAAACAACTCCTTGAAAAACAGAATTTCCGAAATGGAAAAAAAATCCAAGGAACAAAACAACTCATTTAAAAGTTCAATTGGTCAAATGAAAAAGGAGATTAAAATAAGCTAACTGAAGAAAATAATTTGCCAAAAATTAGAATTGAACAAATGGAAGTGAATGATTCAATGAGACATCGAAAATCAGTCAAACAAAACCAAAAGAATGAAAAATAGAAGAAAATGTAAAATAACTCATTTCAAAAAACAACTGACCTGGTAAATAAATTGAGGAGAGACAATCTAAGAATTAATAGACTCCCTGAAAACCATAATGAAAAAAAGAACCCAGACAACATCTTTCAAGAAATCATCAAGGAAAACTGCCTGGACATCCTAGAATCACAGGGTAAACTAGCCATTGAAAGAATCCACCAATCACCTCCTGAGACCCCAAAATGAAAACTTCAAGGAATATAGTAGTTAAGTTCCAGAATTATCAGATCAAGGAGAAAATACTGTAAGTAGCCAGAAATAAACAATTCAAATATCGAGGAGTCAATATCAGGATTACCCAGAACCTACCAGATTCTGCTTTAAAGGATTGAAGGACCTGGAATGTGATCATCTGAAGGACAAAGGAACTTGGACTGTAGCCAAGAAGCAACTATCCAGCTAAATTGAGCATTATCTTTCAGGGGAAAAGATGGATATTCAATGATATAGAGGATTTTCATTTATTTTCTATAAAAAGACCAGAGCGGAACAGAAAATCTGATCTTCAAATACAGAATTCAAGAGAAGCATAAAAAGGTAAAAAGGGAAGGAAAAAACTATGTTTTTTTAAAGGACTAAAATTCTAGGCCAAATAACTGGAATCTTACAGCTGCTTCTCATTATAGTATCTCAGAAGCATTCCAGCATTATTAACCTATGAGATAAAGATAATACTTAATTTTGGTGGATAGTTGATGATAGAAATTTGTAGAGAGCCAGAACTCTGGAGAAGTCTACTTGAAACAAGGTGTTAACTCAGTGGAATTGATGAGATGATGGTTCTCTGATTCACATATCTACTTAGTTCTTAGTATGGTGATATAATGGTTCTCTAGTTCACACATAATCGGTATGGTGTAATGATGTAATTATGATAAGGTATATAAGGGCTAAGAAGGACTGGAAGATAGACATTCTATCTTTGACCAGCCTCGTGGTGGCTCTCATGCCTCCTGCACTAAGATCAAGACTGGGCTAGAATAAAGAATCTAGACTCTATTTTTGATCATTCTCATGATATCTATCCTGCTGAGACCAAGACCCATCCAAAGGACCTCCATAAAGCTAGCCTGAACACTACGAAAATTTTCCTTTTTATTATTATTATTATTATAGCTTTTTATTTACAAAACAAATGCATGGGTAATTTTTCAACATTGACCCCTGCAAAGCCTTCTGTCCCAAATTATCCTCTCCTTCCCCCCCCTTCCCCTACATGGCAGGTAGACCAATACATGTTAAATATGTTAAAGTATATGTTAAATACAATATATGTATACATATTTATACAGTTAGATGATAGCAATTTTCAATAAAAGAAGAAGCGGGACATAGCTTTATGTCAATTCCAGGCCAGAGACATATCAGAGACAGTCAATTGCTTTGAGCCAGATTTAAAGTCAGCCAGGTAAATGTTTTCTATTTAAGAGGACATACATAATGGGAAGGAGAATCCCACTTCAGCCCATGCCAAGAGTCTTTCTTCCAACATTTCCCATGAGAACTAGGTTTGGACGGATTCAATTTTCAAGGAGTATTGATTATAATCTTACATTGATAAATAAGAGATTCATCATAAAAAAAATTATAACTTATCTGGACTTAGAGAGATTTGCTATTAGAGGAAGAAATAAGGACATGAATTTAACACAGGAGTATTGGTTCTAAAATCCTCCATAAGTATAAGTAACCCAGCATAGTTAGATAGATTTCTTATATGGGAAAATTGAGAGTCTAACCTTAGCCTTCCCAAGAGACCTTATTCTCAGAGACAGAGATTGATGAGTCTTAGATCCCAGATGATACTCCCATTAAACTGCTGACCACTGATACTTTTCTTGAAGCCTCATTTAAGGGTGTCCCAAGGACACAACAAACCTAAGAATAAAATTCCAAAAGAATATTCAGGGTGTTTCCCTCCCCCCAAAAATGATTTCAACTCAAACAGTAAAGTTTCAGTAATCACAGTAGGACTGGGCACAATTGTTATCAATACCATCAATTTGTTGCAATAAAATAGCCAACAAAATTTATCAGGCCATCTAAAAATCATACAAAAGATTTTTACTTCAACATTCTTTTTTTTAAGTATTTTTCTTTCTCCAGAAACAGCTTAAAATTTATGCTGCTATAAAAAAAAATCACTAGACTTTCGGGAAATAAATTAGTTGGAAATATCTAAACTGACAGATATCTATCTCTTATTCTACCTTAAATGTAAGAACAAGTCAGTGTAAAATGTCTTCAGTATCACAAATTAATGCCAAAAGTGCCATAAATAAAATAAATCCCTAATTACTAACCCCCTCTAGTCAAAAAGTGTTTGATATGTGGAGGAGATTCAGTTTCCTAAGTAAAGCAATGCCAAAAACATACCTAATTGAATCAGCTTTACATAATAACTCCTAATGATTTAATTAATATTCTTCCAATCCAGAAGTGATAGCCAAGTGATGTTAAATGAAGTTTTCCTTTTGAATTTATGCAATTTTTTTCAATTTCTGAAGTATATAGATCATCTTTTCATATTCTTTAAATGTAATTTTACACATCTGCATTTTAAAACAGTTTGGTTATAATCCCAGAACCACTTCTAATTAACATACCTGTACTTGTGACCTTTGTGAACAGGAATTTGCATGTATAATATATATTTACTTACAATTTTCTGATTGTATTGCTTATATCTGTGGATTCAAGTTACTGAAGTGATTGCCAAAATAAATAAACCTAATCTAGGCAACAATAAAAATAAATAAATAAATAGAAGCAAACCTGTAAGTTTGTAACTTCTTAAATTGCAATACGGCAGAATATGACAATACATGATCGGCAGGGTTTAACGGCCTCATAGTTTCCAAACCAATTGTTTCACTTTCTTTTAACAGTACAATTCATAATCTAACTACATCCAGATGATAAGAAAAATTGCCTTTCTTGTAGCATCCGATACAATGGTTTACCAAATTTCACAATATTTGCAAATGTCACAACACTATAAACAATATTATTTATTTGAACCTTGAAACAAAGACTTATTGTCCATCAGATGGCCTCAATTCAGGTTGAATATGTCCTACAAAAACATGAAATCATATCATCACCATTGTCAGTGTATGCTGATCAAATCTCAAAGCCTTTATAAAGTTATCCATTATGAAGCATTTTATATCGAAAGAAATAATAGTGACAGTTAACATTTATGGTTATTATTTAATTTATTAACATCACTTGCTCTATTCCAGGTACTGTGTTAAGCACTTTACAATCATGTGATCCTCACAACAGTCCTGGGAAGTGGGTGCTATTATTATCCCTTTACAGAATGGTAAACTGAGGTAAACAGATAGATGTAGGGTAACTTGCTTGAGATCACATGGCTAATAAATTTCTTAACGCCAAATAAAAAATGTCTTTTATATTTTCTATTTACCATGGTAAGTATGGTAAATTTACCATACCATAATTATCCTGATAGGAAAATATGCTCAGATCACATTGTGATTTCCTTCAGGACAGATTTCAGACCAAATCAAATCTGAATCTATAATCAATAACGGTAAGAATTCAATCTCCAAAGCTCATTGAGTGTTAGCACTTCAAAAGAAGACACATGGTAACAGTTTCCAACTTTCTCTAATCTTTTCCCCTTTTCCCTCAGAGTTGGGTCACTTCTTAGTCCCCTGGTTCTGTTACTTGTCTTTGAAGCTTTCCAGAGAAGGGACGTTCACCTTCCAATTCCCTCCCCCACTCCAGTTTCAAGCTGGGTATAACTTAACAAAGCTTTCTAATATCAAGATGTACTTAGTTTTATGTAAACAATGCTAGAAAATACATATAGCGTTTCACAATTTGAATTCATACCTGTTATAACATTAGGTTAGCTTAAAGCATACTGAGCTTATAATATTATAAGATTCTAGTTGAATGACTGGTTTTGGCCCAAGGAAAAAAGAGACCTAAAGAATTAGTTTCCCTAGGCAGAAAACCTCAAGTTTTCACAGAAGGAGCTGATTAAATAATTCTCAGTCTGAATAGTACAAGGAAAAATTTAAGGTACTTTATAATGGTCACAGATCAAAATACCAATTTTTTTTTACCATATCCAATATTTACATAGTATTTCTATCTTCTATATTTCTAGAGGTTTTTTTTTTAACATTTACATCTGTTTTTTTTTTAACAATTAAATCCATAACCCACAAGAATTAAGGAAAAATTTACTTTTCAAACAACATTTCTAATAAAATGAATTATCAAAATAATGTTAGGCACTTTATTTATACACATTACAAATTAAATAAATGACTGGGGTAATGGCATAAAATCACACAGCAAACAAGTTTCCTGATCCATATAGTCTAATAATAATAGTAAATTTTACTCAAAATGAGAATAAATTAAATGACACCTGGATCTATTTTCCAAATTCTATCATATAAATTCTCAATTCATAATTTAAATTATTTAGTATATATTTTACACAAGGGCTATTTATTGAAAGTTTGTCATATTATAGGATTCGGTATTCCCAGCTAATCCACTATCAAAGACTTTTAAAGTGACCGTATATAAAATTTAATTAAGACACTTAAGAACATGTTAATTATCAAATTTCTCCTAACCCTCTATAGCCTTCTCTATGGGCTTTCTAATCAAGCTACAAAATTTCC
The DNA here is from genome assembly GCF_016432865.1 of Antechinus flavipes. Lineage (NCBI taxonomy): Eukaryota > Metazoa > Chordata > Mammalia > Dasyuromorphia > Dasyuridae > Antechinus > Antechinus flavipes. The sequence continues at coordinate 6,179,216 of NC_067404.1, forward strand.
ATTCTTAGTCTATCTACTTAGTCAAGACTTCCCTCACATCCTCTCAACATGCTTATATCATCTGAAGCTGGCACATGGGTACCTAGAACAATTGTCCAAGGACAAGGGGGGTTTTGGAGCACATGGCCTTAATATTGGCTTCTGTCCCCCATTTGTCCCCAAACTTATCTACCTTCCATGTTTTTTCCCTTTAGCCCTTATTTCTCTTTCCAAATCTTCAAACCCATTATGTAGACTACATAACTTTCCTTTACATTTCCCAGAATGCACCTACTGTTGCTAAATCTTCCCAAACTATCAAGTTAATTTTAACCCAGATAATCCTTTTCATTAATTTAAGAACCAAATTTATAACCTGTTGTGTGATTAGCTATAATTCAGGTGTTAGCTACTAAATCAAACTACTAAATCTACTACCTCTCTCATTCTTTGAAAAGAAATATAAAAACCTGCACTGCCCATTATGGCCTACAAAACAGTTTTCCAAATTCAAAATCATGCTTTCATTTCTTTCTGGAGAGAATTAACACTTACTAATTCATAAATCAAGAGAGTTGTAGTCCTCTCACAATTTTCGCCATCATTACTTATACAAACAGCTTTTAGAATGGTAATATGTATTTTAAACATAAATTGCTGGAATTCTAAAATGATTGTATTTAAGGTTATGATAGGAAAACCTTGATCAAAGTGTCTTAAAAAACAACAAAAAAAACCCCTTATTTTGCAGTTTTAAACACATTGTCCTGATTTCAGATATATTGAATGGACAGAGATAGTTCCCTATTAAATTAATAAATTTATTATTTTTTTATATTATGTTTATATAATGTATTATGTATTATACAATTTATAATATAATATATACTTTATGTTATTGTTCATGATTATTAAATTAATAAATTAAATTAAATCCCTAGATATAATTAAACAACCTATAAATATTTGGGGATCAAATCAAACCTGAAGTCAAAAAGTTTTGGTATTGAAGATCATTTTCCAACTAAAGTTTCAGCTTAAAAAGCAGGAAGAGATCTGACCACCTAACTGCTTCTGAGTAAAAAGCAAAATTTATTTCCACACCCAGCTTTAATGAGTCAGTTAGCACTTGTTAAATTTCTACCTAGATAATTTATCAGTAAGATTATTCAACTTAACTTTATCTTTGAGATCCACAGCCCTAATCTCTTCCCCTTCCTGCATAATTGTTCCTTAGGGAACACTTCAAACAAATCTCTTTTTGATTTCTAGGATCCCTTTCTCTCTTCAAATAGGTCATGAGTTATCCTTTGACCTAACAATACTACTAGGCATGAATCTGAAAAGAGAATTTTTAAAAAGAAAAATAATGTATGCATATAAAAGTCTTTATAACAGTTCTTTTCTCAAGGCAAAGAATTTGAAATTGAGGGGATGCCCATCGATTAAGGAATAGCTGTACGGTAGTATAGTGATCGTGAAGAAATATTATTGTTTTATAAGAAATGATGGGCAGGATGCTCTCAGAAAAACCTGGAGAATCCTCCTTGAATTCAAAGTGAAATGTATCGTGTACATGGTGATAGCAAAGTTATGGGATGATCAGCTGTGAATGACTTTGCTATTCTCAGCAATATAAAGATCGGTGACTATTCTGAAGGACTTAGGGTGAAAAAACGCTATCCTGACCCCAGAGAAAAAACTGATTGTGTCTGAATACAGGCTAAAGCATACTCTTTTTTTTTTTTCTTGAAGGGTTTTTTTTATTGGTGGGGGGAGAAAGGGAGGTCTATGTTTTCTTTGGCAACATGACTTATGTGGAAATGTTTTGCAAAACTTTACATGGACCTTTTCAATGGGGGAAGGGGAGGCAAAGAATTCAACATTTTAAAAAATGTAAAAAAAAAATTTGTTTTACATGTAACCGGGGAAAATAAAAATATTTAAACCAAAAAAAAAAAAAAAAAGGTCATGAGTAATGTAACCTTTCCTTCCACAGTAAAAACACTTTTGAAATGCTCCAGGTTGTTTAGTTAGATATGATCTCTTAACATAGTCTGTACAACAGCTTCTTGGATGACTTCTTGTTGTGTCCTACTTTCTAGAGCCCCCACGCTGGGGTGGTTAAAATATCCTGCTTTCTAGAGCCCCCAAGTTGGGGTGACAAAATGTACCATTGTTTTCTAGAGCCTCCAAACCCTGTACGGGCCCTTGTCATTAAAATATACCTTTCTAGTGGAGAAGTGATGAGGTGGGACTCCCGAGGATGGTGGGAAAATGGAGTCCATTTATTTCAAGGACTTTCCCCTTTTTTTATAATGTACCAAAAACAACACTGAGCGCACGGGACCACATGAACAACTTGCTCTTGTATGTCGTTTGCCACCTGGTATCCCTCTGCCTCAATCTCAACACAGGTTGTCACGGCCCCCTGATTTCTCAGGAAGGCCGAGAGCCCTCAGGGGAGATGGGGAGCCGAACCTGGCATTGTTAGCAGCTTCCTCCTTATACCTTACCCGGAGTTTCCCCACTGACTGTGACCCTCTACACACAGGGATCAGTTGACCCTCTGTATGGGATAACTCCAAATTCTGCCTCTCTCCTTCCCTGCCTTTTTAGGTTTTGTTGTTGTGTCTGGTCCTTACGGCCCACCCACTGACTACCAGTGCTGCTGTGTCAATGTACCACTAAGAAAGCTTCCCGTAAGGACTTCCAGAGTTTTCCTTTCCTGGTAGAATCCAGCCAAACCTGCGGGTCGACTAACAAGCCAAGACTGAACCCCAGGTACCTACATCATCTTAGTTCATGAGACTTTGATAAAACTCAGACTAGGTATCCTGGGGGTACGAAGGCTGGGTCACTAAACTTCATGCTTCAGTGAGAGAGAACCTTGCACTCGTACCCCTTGCTCCTTCCCTCATAAACCACTGCCCAAACCCGGAACTTCTCAGCTAAACAGCTGCTCCCAATATCCTGCTGAGCATAGTGCTGTGACTCAGGACTCCATTGAAATGGCTTGGCTGGAGAGCCTCATGGTTCAGTAGAAAGCTCTCCTCCCTCCCACTAGATCTGTCAATTGCTAACCAAAGCTGTGATTGGGGCTCCTGCTGACCTCACCCCCATATAGGTCCAAAACCTGAACCCCTAGCATCGATATCCCCCTCCAGTGGACCTCTTAGATTCATAAACCATTGACTTTGTATTTACTGTGTCCCAGTGGTAGGGAATGAATGGCAGAAAAAGACCCATATTATAATCAAGGTAAGGCTTGTGTCAAATAGCAATACAAGCGCCTGTATGAGTGCAATACATTTTGGAGCCAGTAGAAGCCTATAGAAGGTATGAGGTGGCCATATCTACAAGCCTACCCTAATACAAGGACTACGATTTCAACCCTTGGAAAAAAGCTCCCTTCACCCTAGCTTTCCTGATTATATTTCTAGCAACAATGAAATACCACTTGCCATAGCCTAGACTCAACAATGAGCTCAAAATCAGGACAAAAATGTGTTTGCCACAGACCATCCCACCTTCAAGCAGCAGGCATCGTGGGAAGATGGGCCAGCTGTTAGAAACAATGCTATCCTCAATGTTCCAGTGACACTAGAAAATCCCCTTCTGGCTGGACAGACCACCCAGTTTGCTAAGCACCGAGTGGGGTTGAAAGGCCAAGGAAGACGAGCAATTTCCACAGATTGTGATAAGGAAATTTCCGAGCTCATGAACGTGGAAGAGGAACATTTGTGGGTGGTGGCAGGATCAAGTGTATGACCACGGGAAATGTTTGTTGAAGAACTGGGATATTAGGATGTTTGAGGTAGCATCAATATGTATGTTGAGGTCCCCCAATACGAGTGTAGAAATGGGAAAGGGAGAAAAATTGTGAGCGAGGTTCATTGAACTCATTGAGGAAACAGTGAATGTATATCCGTAGACAACATCTTAACCAGATTTTGATTGAGTGGTAGGTGTAGAGTGAACCTCAAAAGGGGAGAAGTCACTGAGTCCTCTTGGTAGAGAGAGAACCTGGAAGTAGCAGTGGGGAGCCAGGAGTGTTTGCAAGGGGGGTCAGGGAGTCTGTTTCATCAAGAGAGAGTTCTCAGAAGGGAGGGGCCAGAAGATGGAAGGAATGGAAAAGGAAAAGGTTTGAGAGGAAAGCAAGTGTCTTATCTATGGAACAGGCACTCCAGAGAGCACAATGGGTGAAGGGGTGAATATCTTTGGAGCAGGACAAGAGGGAAAGGAGAGTTGAGTTGGAATAAAATTGGGAATAAAGGATGAGCAGTGGTGGAGAATGGGGTTTGAATGATGGCAGCCAGGACTAGAATCTCTGGAATGGGTAGGATGTGACTGAGTGGGTATTTATTAATTATTGAGGAATGAATCCAGATAGATGGTGATACATCCTTTGAAAGATTTGACCTGGTGTTAAGCAAGGAACTATTGGGAAGAAGTTTATGGAAGGGCTTTTCTTCCTGCTCAGCCAGGAAACGGCCAGGCAATAGGTGGAAGGGAGGGATACACTGGTATTTCTCCCCTTCCTTCCAAAGCGGGAGAGCAAGGCCAGTAGAGAAAGAGATGTATTTATCACAGACTTATAATCTGCCAGGAACTCTGCTAAATGCTTTACAACTATTACCTCATTTAAGACTCACAACAAGCCCGTGAGGTCATTGCTATTATTATTCCCATTTTACAGTTGAGGAAACTGAGGCAGACAGAGGTTAAGGGTCTTTGCCCAAGGTCAAACAGCTACAAAGCATGTGAGGTACAATTTGAACTCAGGTCTTCCTGACTTTAGATTTTGTATCCTATCCACTATGCCGCCTAGCTGCCTCTGACTAATGACATTTCTCTTTGAAAACTGAGGTAGACTCTCTGAGGGAATTAGATTTCTTTTTCCCTCAAAGGAAAAGATGTCAGGGAACACAAAAGGTCAGTTCTCAAGATTTAAATCCCCCTTTTCCTTAGAGGGAAGAAAACCAGAGGAAGACAATGTAAAATTATATTAAAACATAAAATGTAAAATTAAAGAAAGGCTTTTATTAAGTAGGGAAGACCCTGAGCAAGTCACTTAACCCCAATTGTCTCAGCAAAAAAAAAGAAAAGAAAAAGAAAAAATATAACAAATACATATATATGTGGTAATGCTAAAAAGACAGATTTAAAGTCACTGCCAGGAAAAAGATTCTAACTGCACATTGCCTGGAGCATAGTAGATGTTTAATATGAACACTTAACAGTAATCAGTGTTTACTGATTAATTAACAATTAGAGACAGTCCAAAAGTAGAAGATATTTTCTTACAGAGCTAGTGTATTCTTACATGGAATTTTAAATTTTTTTAAAAAATTCTGAACTTAACCACCATCAAATAGAATGAGTATTTTCTGTATGTTTCATGTTATAAAAATTGTGCATTGTAGGCCTAGGGGTAACGTAAAGACTCAGAAGGTCCACAATAGTTTCCTCTGTGGTGTTTATTATTAGAGAGTTTATTTTAGATACAAAGTTATGAGTTAAATCACAATTGCCCTGAGCCCTCAGTTAGGAGAGTTCCTGATATTTAAGCAGAGCTTTGGTCCTCTGCCTTAATTTACATTTAAGTCTAGCTTTGGTTAACCCATGACTTCTTTCTGATTGCCCAAAAATTCAGGCTGTTGGGCTTGGATAAGAATAGTAGCACTCTAAAATGTAATCCTATTACAGTATCTATGGATAGACAAGCCTCTGGAGGAGAAATTGGGGAAAGAGCAGACATTTTTCTCAAAACTTTCCTTGATCCTTTCTAGGATGAGGTTTTGTATCTCTAGTTCCAGGTTTTTGATTATCTTTCCAAATCTTTCTTCTTTAGCTCTCATTTCTTTTCCCATTTTTTCTCTTATACTTTCATTTTGCTTTCAAAATAATTTTTAACTCTTTTTAAAGCTCTTTCTTCAGCTTTCCTAGGCATTCTGTTTGGACTTGAACCCAACCTATATTTTTATTTGATTCTTTGCTTGCACAAGTTTCAAAGAGAATTCTTTTAGATTTGCACCTTGAGCATCCTTTTCTTAAAAATAATTTTTTATGGTAAGGATTTTGTTTGTTTTCTTGTTCTAGCAGCCTACTTGCTGAGTTCTGACTTTATTTTAGAAACAGATTCTATACTTTTAAGTACACATGTCTGAGCTGATACTCGAGTCTTTCTATTGCTTTTTGGGGGGTACTGAGTGTTGTGTTATTTCAGATTATCAGGTACAACTCAAGCTTACAGTGCTTCTGAGCTGGGGGCGAGAGAGGGAAGGAGAGGGAGGAGAGAAGGGAGTGGATGTCTGTGCAATGCTACTGTTGGTTTGCTCTTAGTTGGAAATTCCAGAAGTAGACCGCTGCTGGACTTAACCATTGTCAGTCAGCCATAAAGCTCTGGAAGTTCAAATTGACAGAACTTTGTTTTGGAGTTCCTGCCCTAATTATTCTACTATAAGCTTCAGCTTGGACGAGAGGCTAGAGCCAAGACCTGGCACTCTATCCACTGTGCCACCTAGTTGTTCCTTTTTCATTAAGCTTAGAGTACTATAAAATATCTCAATGAGATCCATAATCTCCTGAAGTCACAGACATTCATCTACCATTTTCTTAGGAACTTGTTTACAATTCAGTTCACAGCATAGGGCCTTTTTCATATCCTGCAAAAAATCAGGGTCTCCTTGTTGTATGGGATCTGGGACCTCTTTTTGTTCCATGTCCTTTCAGTTCCTATACACTGCACCATGCCAATTCCCCCCAGTGTCTACAGTTCTCTGTCTTCCCATATTGATCTGGGTTATTATTTTGGGGGGACCTGGATTTTCTGTCCAAGATTTAATCTAGTGTGATTTTTACATCTTTGTAGAGTTGTGAGGTAGAGCTCAGTTATAGTTGTTCCTGTTCTCTACCATCTTAGAGTCATCTCTAGAATTTCCCTCAGTTCTTGAGAAAATGGGTACAACTGGTAATGATGGGGGAACCCTGAAACTGTCTTTCTTGACCTTTGGGGTAAGCCCTGAAACTTTCCTGACAGGGACCCACCCTTGGAGTAGTTAAGCGGAAGATTGAGTCCGGGATCACTCACTACTTAGCCAGAACTTAAGTGGTCTCATTAGCTGGAGATGTGGATTTGATATTTCTATGGACCTCTATTGAGCTGAAAATTGGCTCAGGACCACTCTCAGTAAGTGGTCTCATTCTGCTGGAAATCTAGGCGGGAGGCAGGGGTGGGATGGGGGGGATGGGAGGGTGGAGGGGGTGAGTAGGGAGTGGCAGTGACAATATTGCATTCAATTGAAACTTCAGTCTCAGATGTCCTATCAAAGGGCAATTTGGGCCTCATTTCTTGGCAGAGGTCTGAAGTCGGAATCATACCACACCAAGGGACCCCTCTCCCTTTGGTACAGCTGCCTCCCTGGACCCCTACCCGCTGAAAAGAAATTCTCTTTGCAGTGTTAACCCCTCTATCTCTCTGCCGGGATTTTTCTACACCCCTTATCTTTCTGCCGGGATTTCTCTGTCGGACCACACCACTGAGGAGGTCAGCCGCCTAGCAAAAGCTGACTTCTCATCCAACAGCAAACTTTTTCTTTGCTAGTCTAACTTTTGGGGTTTGTGAATTCTTTCACAAACCTCTGTGCCAATCAAATTGGGGTTCCCACAAATCTCTGCCTCACTGGTATCATCAGTGATACCAGTCTAATTCTTCTCTGAGATGTTTGTTGCATTGATGATTTTTATCTATATCTCCCTTCCCTGCCTCAGTTGGCTCAGTCCAGCCTTCTCTTTCTCCTTGTGCTGGTTGCCTTTGGGCTTCTGATCCTTTCTGACTCAGCTCTGCCCATGTTTCTTTGCTTCCTATTGACCTTTCTGCTTCTTTTGGTTCTGATATCACTCATTTATTGTATAAAAAGTTTCTCAGAGAACCAAAAAGCCCAAAGCTTTCCTGCAAGAACACTAATTCATTACCTGAGGTATACAGGGATCTCTTTGGATTTGGAGACAGTGGCCTATTTGGGTCACCGTATGTATGCAAACTGAGTAATGGTTGGACCATTTCACAGCTCCACATTCTCAATGTGCCTGTTTCCCCATAGCCTTTCCAACATTTGTCATTTTCCTCTTTTGACACTTGCTAAACTGAAGAGTTCAAGGAGAAAGTTGAGAGCTGATTTGATTTACACATTGTTTTTGTTTTTTTTTATTTTGTTTTGTTTTGTTTTTAGCTGATTCTCCAGGGTTTTCTTTTTTTTAAAACTTTTTAATAACTTTTTATTGACAGAACCCATGCCAGGGTAATTTTTTACAACATTATCCCTTGCACTCACTTCTGTTCCGATCCCCCCCCTCCCTCCACCCCCTCCCCCAGATGGCAAGCAGTCCTTTACATGTTGAATAGGTTACAGTATATCCTAGATACAATATATGTGTGCAGAACTGAACAGTTTTCTTGTTGCACAGGGAGAATTAGATTCAGAAGGTAGAAATAACCCGGGAAGAAAAACAAAAATGCAAGCAGTTTATATTCATCTCCCAATGTTCTTTCTTTGGGTGTAACTGCTTCTGTCCATCCTTGATCAACTGAAACTGAATTAGCTCTCTTTATCGAAGAGATCTACTTCCATCAGAATATATCCTCAAACAGTATCGTTGTTGAAGTGTATAATGATCTCCTGGTTCTGCTCATTTCACTCAGCATCAGTTCATGTAAGTCTCGCCAGTTCTCTCTGTATTCATCCTGCTGGTCATTCCTTACAGAACAATAATATTCCATAACGTTCATATACCACAATTTACTCAACCATTCTCCAATGGATGGGCATCCATTCATTTTCCAGTTTCTAGCCACTACAAACAGGGCTGCCACAAACATTTTGGCACATACAGGTCCCTTTCCCTTCTTTAGTATCTCTTTGGGGTATAAGCCCAGTAGAAACACTGCTGGATCAAAGGGGATGCACAATTTGATAACTTTTTGAGCATAGTTCCAAACTGCTCTCCAGAATGACTGGATGTGTTCACAATTCCACCACAATGTATCAGTGTCCCCGTTTTCCCACATCCCCTCCAACATTCCCCATTATCTTTCCCTGTCATTCTAGCCAATCTGACAGGTGTGTAGTGGTATCTCAGAGTTGTCTTAATTTGCATTTCTCTGATTAATAATGATTTGGAGTATATTTTCATATGTCTAAATAGTTTCAATTTCTTCATCTGAGAATTGCCTGTTCATATCCTTTGACCATTTATCAATTGGAGAATGGTTTGATTTCTTATAAATTAGAGTCAATTCTCTAGATATTTTAGAAATGAGACCTTTATCAGAACCTTTGATTATAAAAATGTTTTCCCAGTTTATTGTTTCCCTTCTAATCTTATCAGCATTTGTTTTGTTTGTACAAAAACTTTTCAATTTGATATAATCAAAATTTTCTATTTTGTGATCTCCAGGGTTTTCTAAGTAAACCTTCATATTATCTGCCAAGAGGAAGACTTTTGTTTACTCATTGGCAATTCTAACTCCTTCAATGGGGGGAAGAGGGGAATTTTTGTTTTAATGGTCACGTGGTTTATTGAAATCTGGGATCCTCACTCCCAGTCTCTATTTTGTAAATGTACTAAACTCCATCCTCAGGTATTCCCAAACTTTCTCTAAGGACTTTCAGCAGTTATGCAAAACAACTTACCTTGGAAAGCCTGACAATGTCCCAGACCCTGGGCACCTTCCATCCCTTTTCCTCTATCTCAGCACCCTATGTAAATCCTGTTCCCAGCCTCCTGCTTGGGTACCTGAGCACTTGCCCCACTTAGAGGCTTCAGTTTGCTAGAAAGGCTGTTTTCTCTTGAATTTAGGTCTACAGATGTAAACCTTAAAAAATCAAGGTGTATTATTAGAGATTTTTACTTTCACATTTTTTGGCCTTTCTTTGGATATAAAAATGTTCATGGGTTATTGATGACTGCTGAGTTCATGATTTAAAATACCTATATTTATCTATATCTATATCTATTTTTTTTATGAAATAGTTGAGTAAAGTGACCTGCCCAGGGTCACACAGTTAATAAGTGTTAGGTATCTGAAGTCAAATTTGAACTCTGGTCCTCCTGATTTCAGGATTGATGCTCTATCCACTGTTGCCCCTAAACATTTCCTTTTTTTTTTTTTTTCTGCTGAGGCAATTTGGGTTAAGGGACTCTCCCAGGGTCACACAGCTAGGGAGTGTTAAGTGCCTGAGGTCAGATTTGAACTCAGGTCCTCCTGACTTCAGGACTGGTGATCTAACCACTGCACCACCTACCTGCCCCTAAAATATATTTCTTAAGATGCAGAGGAATTGAATTTTCACTACCCTGCTTCTATCCCAAGATTTCTAAATAAGTATGAATATCTTTTTCTGAGTAAGTAAAGAAAGGAAAAATGAAGTTAGATAAGCAAATAAACTAATCATAGCCCTGGGAGCTCTGAATGGCTAAGCCTTAGGGAATTTGGGAGGGCCTCAAAAGCAGAAATAGAACTAGGTCCTCCATAGAGAGTCAATCTTGGAAAGGAGATTTTTCCTCCTCCCTCCTTCTGTCTCCTATAAGCCACTTGGAGTGGAGCTATCCAATCCAATGAAGATACTATATCCCAGTACCAGAGATACACACTTCAACCAGACATGGATACAGAGAGATACTCCCTTGATTCCCTATAAATATAAAAAAATCAAGGTTGCCTTAAGATTGAGAAGATTCAAACTTAACTGATAATCCTGGGGAAGGGAGGAAGGATACTGGTGAAGGATTGGACAGGGGAAAATTCTCCCTGACCCATTATGGTTGTCCCTTGAACCCTGATGTACATCTCTAACCTTTGAAGACCCAAGTTGTCTGAGGACCCAACAGTGGGAAGGGGATTTAGGGTAAGGATCCTTAAAGCCTGTGTGGGCTACACAGGTTCAAAGGAGGAATGGATCAAGCAAAAGAGGAAAACTGTCAGACATGCTAACATTTTGTCCTTTCTACACTTACATCCACAAACCGGTATTTCCATTTTACATCAGATGACTTTTTTGTCTCAAAATCATCCTTATGATTTCATTAGAATGAGCTTGTCCCGATAGCTCTAAATGTCAGGGTTCCATAACCCTGTTCTCGTTCTTCCCTCCGCAAGTGTCCCTTTCTTCTGAGCCATCCTGTCTCCCTGTACCTCTTCCTCTCTTTGTGCCCTAACTGCTATTAGATCAGTTTTCCAATTCTATGCAAAGATAGTTGTCATTTTTTAATAAGATTTTGAGTTCCAAATTTTTCTCCCTCCTCCTTCCCCCAAATGGAAAGCGAGCCGATATATATACGCCATCCGATATACATACGCAGTCCTGTTAAATGTATTTCCATATCAGTCATGTTGCGAAATAAGAAACAGATCAAAATAAAAAAAAACAAAACAAAGCAAGCAAGACTAGTATGCTCCATCAGACTCCAGCAGTTCTTTCTCTAGATGTGGACAGCATTTTCTGTCATGTGTCTTTTGGAATTGTCTTGGATCATTTTATTGCTGAAAAGAATAATCTTTTCCGGTGGATCATCCTTAAATCTTGTTGTTCCCGTGTAGAATGTTCTCCTGGTTGTGCTCACCTCACTCAGCCGCGGTTCAGTAAGTCTTTTTCTGAAATCTGCCTACTCGTTTCTTACTGAACAATAATACTCCATTTCAATCCTATACCACGACTTGTTCAGCCATTCCCCAACTGATGGGCATCCCCTCAGTTTCCAATTTTTTGCCACCGCCAAGAAAGCTGTCATAAATATCTTTGTCCGTGTGGATCCTTTTCCCTTTTCTGTGATCTCTTGGTAGCCCTCTCTTTTCC